>NC_079209.1:46696879-46996879 GCF_026745355.1 Beta vulgaris subsp. vulgaris | reverse complement strand
AAGTTTCTTCTCTCTTCATGTTATTCTCAATCTTTCTACCTCTACAACCAAACCCAAAATCAATTATATGTGGTGATTGGAAGCTTGAAAAAGAAATCAATGATATCCAGAAAATCAATGACTCCTCTTCACGCCCTAAAAGAAATGGATGAAATTGAATTATTTTTTTGAAACAAAAAGAGGAGTTCACCATGGAGCCTATCGATATTTTTTTTAAAAAAGGAGGCATCTATGATAGGCGCTCCACCATAGGGTGAGGCGCTTGCCATGGACGTCTCCATCGATGGTGGATGCCTCACCATTTTATTTTTTTTAAAAAAAAAACCAAATGAATTTTGGTCTTGAATTTGTAGGAATCCATGTTAGAATGCTTCTCTTCAATCCATGGGGGATGGTAGACACTGTTCTTCAATTTGTTCAATTGTTTTTTTTGCAGATTTCAGGTGTATTAAATAATGTATGATATTGTACATTTGGCTGTGTTAATTAAATATTGTAGATTTGGGGGTATGGTGGAGGCGATGGCAGCGGCAGTGGCGGTGGCGGTTCTGGTGGTGGTGGTGGAAGAAGGGAAAGGGGAAGGAAGGTGGAGGGAGAATAAAGGAAAGGTATAAAATATTGTATAATTATATATATTTAGGGTGTTAGTAGGAAATTTTAGGGCGTCGAATATTAAATCCCATTTTAGATTTTAAAAACTTTATGCTTTTATCTTGCCCCACTTTATTGACACGCATTTCGTGTTTTTTTATTTTATTTGTATGCAAATCCTCTTCATACAAGCATGTGTAGAACCTAATTCAAGCTAACACAAACTTTACTTTTCATATCCAATCAGGAAAAAACACTTGAATTTTTTCCATGAATAACTTGTTCCATGAATAACTTGTGTGCGACATCTTGCTTCCAACTTGAATACGAAGTATAGGAATGATGTCATCAAGAATCTATTTTGAAAAGCTGCATATGCTAGGCAAAAGAGGAAGTCTTTGTACTACATGGATCGAATTGACTCCATTAATGTCGAGGCGGCTAGATATCTGTTGGACATTCCCCTTCATCTATGGCCTCTTCATCATGATGAGGGATGTAGATATGGTTTGCAAACCACGAACATGTCTGAAGTGTTTAATGGCGTCCTAAAAGGGGTAAGTTGTCTTCCGATCACTGCTTTGGTAAGAATGACATTTTATCGTGTCAATTCTTATTTTGCTACCAAGAGAAATTTGGATAGAAAAAGACTTGAGGAAGGCCATGATTATAGGCCGAAGGCGACTACCATATTGAAAAAAAATGGAGAAGGCAAGTGCTCATAAGGTGATTGTGTTTGACTATGAACGAGGGCTATTTGAGGTCACTACTGGACGTGGAGACCGTGCGTATTCCAGGGAAAGGTGGAAAGAAACACACGGTGAACTTAATGCAGAAGACATGTACATGTGAGAAAGTGAGAATATATAATAAGTTGTCGTGTTCTCATGTCCTTGCGGTCCGTCGATACTGGAGCTTGTCATATAGCAATTTTGTGGATGATTCTTTTATGACTACCGATTATCGATCTACTTATATGTCTTATTTCAAGCATGTGCATGATATGTACAATTGTTCTCCATATTGTGGTCCGAGAATTATAGTTGATGAGGGGCTAAAGCGTGGAGTTGGACTTCCGAGGTCCACTCAAATAAAAAATGAAATGGATGTAGCTGATAGGGCAGTCAAATATCGATGTAGCATTTGTAAGGTTGCGGGACATAACAAAGCAAAGATGCCCTAATAAGAACGATGAAGGAACATCTGGGTAAATCTGTTTTTGTAAGGATGCTTCTTTTATCACTACCGATTATCGATCTACTTATATGTCCTATTTCAAGCATGCGCATGATATGTACAATTGTTCTCCATATTGTGGTCCAAGAATTATAGCTGATGAGGGACTAAAATGTGGAGTTGGACGTCCGAGGTCCACTCGAATAAAAAATAAAATAGATGCAGCTGACATGCCCGACAAATATTGATGTAGCATTTGTAAGGTCCTGAGACATAACAAGCAAAGATGCCCTAATAAGAACGATGAAGGAACATCTAGGTAAATCTGTTTTCATTACAAACATAAATTTATATTATCATATTCAGTAAGACATAATGTATTATTATTATCATAGTCGCTTTATTTTTCCATTGTGTTACTAACTTATGTTAATTTTTTTTGCTCTTAGGTCTAATGGCACAATCCATCTTTCACGACCCCACTGATCGCAATTTTCTTACCCTCCAGGACAAGCATCAGAGTGAGGATGCCCGGAGGAGAATAGCGGACACGGTATTATCGTGCGATTGCATCATCATAGTCTCACTCTTGACTGGGAGGTTCACGATAGGGTTCTTCGGTATGTTGAGCGTGTTGGTTTCCTTGGTATCCATCGTTTGGTAGCTAGGGGAGGTTTGAAAATCGATCGACCACTTCTGACGGCATTAGTGGAGCGATGGAGACAGGAGACACATACCTTTCATTTGATTGTCGGGGAGACGACGATTACTTTAGAAGATGTCGCTGTTATCCTTGGACTTAGAGTGCACGGGCTATGGCTTACTCGTTCAGGCGAGGGTAATTGGGCTACAGCTGTGCACAAATTGTTAGGGATTTAGCCCACCACTCCGGAAAACGAGCGCAAAGTTTCCAGGGTTCGTTTTTGAGGTTGACATGGATTTGGTCCTAGTTTTTCTTGTTGCCGAACGATGCTGACGAGGAGACAGTGCATAGATTCACACGGGCTTACATTCTTATCTTGATGAGATCCATTCTTTTTGGTGATAAGAGTGGAGATATAGTTGAGGTGATTTATCTCCCACTCTTGGTTGATCTGGACGCAGCAGGAACATATAGTTGGGGTAGTGCGACCCTTGCATACTTGTATCGGCAACTATGTTGGGTATCACATAGGGGTGCAAGGGAGGTAGCTGGACATGTGTTGTTGTTACAACTTTTGGGCATGGGAGCACATACACATCGACAGACCTGAGATTTCGAGGGTGCGGGACCCAGCTCCACAATTTGACGATGGCGTTCCTGTTTTAGGCTCCCAACATGTTCTGGAGGTTGACCCCTTAGATGTTAGGTAATATGCACTGTCTCATATTTATTAACGTTATTTATTTAATATCATTTTTTAGAAAGATATTAATGTGTATTTCTTTTCAGTTGGCTTCGGGTACACCTCACCAGGTCCACTTAGCAAGTGGGCTTTCTTACTACAGGGATGCACTTGACCCATCAGGCGGACGAGTAGGTAGATAGCGTCTCACATTCCTAACTTATATACATTAGTAGACCTCTCTCACACGCCTAGTATTTGCAACCTTCTTTCTTTGTAGATGACTCGGCAGCCGTATACTGAGGCGAGACTTGTGTTGTTACCTGCTATATGTCAAGCTGATCGACATGTATGGCGCACATTGGCTCCACTTATTTGTTTCGACATTGTGGAGTTTTATTTTCCTGATCGAGTTATGCGCCAGTTTGGATTCGAACAGATGATTTCAACACCTTATGATACGAGTACAACCCTTCATGACATAGATTGGAGGTCGAAGAACAAGAATTATTCGCTCAGACGTCGACCTTACATAGCGTAGTGGGGTGAGCGCGAGAGACGTGTTGTTCAAGGTACTCCGTTTAGTGGTCGTACTCATGTCATTGAGGAGTATATGATATGGTATCGTTGCATCACGAGGTTGCGCATGACAGATCGATTGAGGTGACCTCCTTCTACGCATTATCAGCCTGTGTCTACAGATATAGTACTGGTAAGTCACATGATTTGTATTTACACTTTTATTTATCTTTGAAACTACTTAATGTATATTTTTCTTTCTATGCAGGCACATACTTTATCTGATGTTGCTCATAGGTGCAGTACTGCACTGGAGGCTGCCGAGTCATTGCCTCCAGATATGGGGGCTAGTTGTATGCACACACATTGGAGACCATGAGGGGCTTGTGTATTGACGCTGTTGGCCGAGCTGGACATGGCACATCTATAGGGCGTGCCTACTTCTGCTGCACATACATCGACTTCTACATCTTTTATGCCCGCTGCCCACACATCTACCACGACACCTTTTGCTTTCGCCTCCAGTCTGTCAGAGGACCTACCGACAACGTTCGTCCACCACTCCGTCTTCTCTTGATGCCATTGCGGAGTCTAAAGAGTAATTCATATAGACATACACAAAAGAAGAAGGGGGGGGGGGGGGATTAGCACTTTCATTTATTGTTTGTATAGTTAGTTAGTTAACGCTATGTTACATTTTAAACTATGTTTGTGATTGATCTATTGTTATATGTCATTTTCTTAATCTCTCTTCATCATTAAGCAATTCTTGGATAAATTTGAATTTGCATGAACTTGATGTTTGGTGATTGATGTGTGGATAAACTTGGTGTTGTTGGATGATTGAAGAGATATGGTGCTGGAATTGCAGGTTGGAGAGCTTATTTTGTAATATTTCAAGCATTTTGGCCAGTTATGGGAAAACAGCATTGGCTGGGGGATCTGTGCATATAAACCGCTACTTCGAATAGCGGTTCATAAACATAAACCGCTATTTTGAGTAGTGGTTCATATACGCCAAGGCTGCAGTGGCTGCCCACAGCGAACCGCTACCTGGAGTAGCGTTTTGTTTTCCTTACTGTAGCGGTTAATTTTAAAGTGAAACGCTACTCCGAGTAGCGGTTTATTTGGGCGAAAACAAATTTTTCTTTTTTTGTGAGTTGTTCTACATGAACGGTACCTCAAATTAAGCGCATGTGAGGAATTGATATCCATTTTAACATTTTTCAAGGAAAAAATTAAAAAAAAAACTTACATATTGCAATTTTGATTTTAGTTTTGTAAAAAGAAACCTTCTTCCCAAAATAAAAAAAAAGGAAAAAGAGCAGCCCAGTTCTCCTTCTCACATTTTGCGTTATTTTGTGTCTCTCTCCAAGGGTTTAACAATCCCCTGCATCTTCTACACTTAAACAGCTCGTTTTCTCTTCCACACACTCTTGCATTCGTTCGAGATCCATTTCTTGGTTCCAGTCAACATGAAGATGACTACGGGAGCCTTCAATGGCAACATGAAGGTAATTTCTTTTTCGCTTTTATTCCATTTATTTATCACTTGCTTCAAATTTCTATATTCTTTCACTTTAAATTCTGGGATTTATTGGGTTTTTTTTTGTTTTTTGTTTTTGATTGATTTCTGGGTTTGATTTTTACTACTGTCAATACTTTGTGATATATGGAAAAAAGCTTCTTATTGAAAGCACACCACATGTTTGTGAAAATGCGCAAAAGAACTATGGTGGAAGAAGATACATCGTTTGTTCTTTTTGATATTTATGACTTATACTACTTGAACAATGGAAGATTGGGGAATATTCATATTTCATATGTTATTTATTTTTTCTGTGAAAATTTCATACTTCATGTTCTGCTAAATAAATTAGCTTTTTTTAATTTGAATTTAAGAGTTAGGAATGGCTTACATTGCATATAATGGTGTATGGTGATTGAATACTGAATAGATAGGGAAAGCTAATTGGGTTTGAAACTGCAATGTCGCTTCATGAGGTGAATTTGTGTCAATTAATTCAGAGGCGGTTTTGTATAAGTACCATGCTCTATTCATATATTATGGAAATTTTCAATACTATGTTTAAAACATGTAGCTTCTGGTGTAATTCGGTAGTTGATGGGATGTTTTGTTGTGGTATAATGCTAGATCATGTCTAAGAATTCGTGCTACTTCATATAAGACTGATTTGGATATTCTAATATTTGGCAGTGGTGATGCATCTTTAGCTTCGATGAGATAATTTCCTATTGTGTTTGGTTTGCAAGTGTAGGCTCGAGTAGTTTAGTCCAAATATACTTGTCATTTGCCTCTTTCTAATAAAAGATGTTTGTTCTTTATGCAGAAAGCACTTGCTGGTTTGAGGCGTATAGATTTGGATGGTTTGCGGTGGAGGGTTTTTGATGCCAAAGGCCAGGTGAGAACCTTCATTACCTTTTCATGATGCTATCCCCCACCCCTTAAAAACTGTATCTTCTGACATATTTACAGAAATTAGACTTGTCCTTTTGTGAACAGTAAACATTAAGATTTCGTTTTGTTATTCATTAGAAGAAAATAATTCAATGGCTATTGAGTTGTAGACCGCGTTAAGTATGAGGATGTAGATATCTGTCCTTGTCTTTATTTTTGGATCCCTATGGTTGTGCACCTTGTCTATATCATTTGACGACCTTCACTTGAAAACATCTAGAATATCATTTGACATGCGCAGATTGTCATTCTTTTGCCTTTTTTTGAATTATTTGTTAATCTTCGCTTAACCACCATCGTGCTCCTTCCCTAATGTTTCAAAGAGAGGTCGAATGCTACAATTTTTTAGTACTTTACTTGCAGGTGTACTTTTTTCTCAGTGCCTTCTTGTTACCTGGATTTGATTGTGTGCATTGCAACATTTCTATTGTTTTGGCTTAGGTTCTTGGGAGGTTAGCAACTCAAATTTCTACTGTGGTCCAAGGGAAGGATAAACCAACGTATGCTCCTAATCGTGATGATGGGGATATGTGCATTGTTCTTAATGCAAAGGACATCTGTGTTACAGGGAGGAAACTTACAGATAAGTATTATCGATGGCATACTGGGTAAGCTCTTATGATAGCTTGCTTTAATAACTGAATTTCATATTACGATGGACAAAGAGAAATATAATTTGCTATAATTTCTGAATCGAACTTAAATATAATCTAATTGTTCCAGGCTCAAAATAGAATGTACATAGAAAGAAATAAACTAAATTCAATATTTCTATTTTTTAGAATTATGGTACTTAGGGTGGAAGAAGAATTATCTTCAGAAGCGTTTCTGTGTTATGTACTCGAACCTTTTGGTATTTGCTTAATATAGAAAGTTCTGTAGATGGCAATTTGGCATTATCTGCTGCGTGGTCTTTCATTGAATTCAAGTGGTGGATTGATTGTAATCGTCTGCATAAAGAATGTTTCTGATGTTTTGCATTGTTTGCTAAACTGGTCTGCGAAGTGGGGAGTCTGGGATCAGAATTGGTATGTTTATTAGACAACTTTTGTACTAATTTCTGTCTATATTGGTTTCTATAGGTATGTGGGCCACCTTAAGGAAAGAAGTTTGAAGGATCAGATGTCCAAGGATCCTACTGAAGTTATTCGTAAAGCTGTCCTTCGAATGCTTCCTAGAAATAAGTTACGCGATGTGAGTGTTACAAACATATCCTGAAAAACTCTTATGTAGTTTAATTTGAGATTTTATCTGAATTTTGTTTACTTGCTCATTCTTTAGCCTATCCCCTTCTGGTTTCTGCACATTCTTTTGTTTTCCCTATTGTTTTACCCTATATTTTGGTTGTCACTGACTTCTGGCATCAGCTTAATTCAATTGATCTAGAATCCAAGAAAAAGCTGCTTACATTTGACTCTGATGAGTGCAGGACAGAGACCGGAAACTTAGGATATTTACTGGTGATGAACACCCCTTTAGTGATAAACCCCTTGAACCATACGTCATGCCTCCTAGACAAGTGCGAGAAATGCGGCCTCGTGCAAGAAGAGCCTTGATTCGTGCACAAAAGAAGGCAGAGCAACAAGAAAGTGGCACCACTACGAGGAAAAACGGTAAGAAAGAAGAAAAGGCAGGAGTTAGTGCGTGAAGTTTATAGAGGCATGATGCTTTTCTCAATGAAGATGTGATGTTTAAAATATTTGAATGCCACAAATACAATCATGGGTTTCACTCATGTAAAGAAGGGATGTTCACCGCTACCGTGGCTTGTGTGAGTAGAATTTTGGCGTTACTCGTTTACATTTGTACTAGTAATAATGATCTAATGTTGCCCAAGATTGGAGACCTTTTTTTTCTGCTCGAAACATAGCAAAAAGAAGCTCCTTTGAATGTTTATTTTATGCAGTAAATGTCTTCTGAATGAAGAGTTCAGACTTCAGCCCCTCAATCTGCAATAACATTCTGTGGTGTGCTAGCTAATTGCTGTTTTTTCTTGATCATGTAACGACTGCAAAGCGCTAGTCTACAAACATATCTTAAGTGGGATACTGGGATACTTTGTATTCTATAAACATCTACCTAGCCATTTTTGCAGTGCATAACAGTTGGTTTTGCAAAGACAAGGGCGATGTTGTCATTTGAAGCTCAAGAGACTCGCGCTTATATGCAAATTGAATTATGTATACCACATTGTCAAATCTAATAGAATGGTAGAGGAAACAAATCCTTGTTAATAAGGGAATGTTGCATTTCAATGATGGTACTGAAAGTTGTACGCGCAACTGCGCAAGTGTGAAGTGAAAATACATTTATGTCCTAATTAGATGTAAGTTTGAAGTGAAAAGACAATTGTGCTAAGATGCACAAATTTGGTACGTCTCAGCCTCTCAGGCCCTTGAAATCGCAATTCGCAAGTACTCGCTTCCTGGTAGTTTTTTCGAAGATCTATGAGTACTTTTCATGCAAATTAGTCCCACCATCAATAATTATCACCTCTTACCTCCTGGAGTCTGGAGAGTTTGACAATGATGATCTAAGCATATTTATAAGTACATGAATCAATTATTCAGACATCAAAAGTGAAGGATGAAGCCTCCATGAAAAGGAGCACATAACATGCTATATTAAGTTCTAATTTCATACACAGGCTCTGGAGAAATAATCAAAGAAACATATATACATTAGTTACATACATCTTGACATCTAGATACCAATTGTGACCATGATTTTTTTAGCAGGAACTCAATTGTCATCGTCAGACAGTTCAGCATCTAAGAAAGCATCATTTTCTTCTCCACTATCATATGTTTGCAAGTAGGCCTCTTCATCTTCATCCTATAAAGCAGTGAATCAGCAAGAATACAATGATAAAAAAGGATACCTTCTGCAAAACCACATCCATTCCATTGTAGAACTCTTAGTTCTTGAGCGTACCAAAATTGTGATTCTTTTCCCTATTAGTTTTTGTACTAACAATGTACTTGTTTCCTAATCATAAATTAAGGGAAGGAGGGGAGAGAAAGAGCGAGCTTTTGGAACGTTTTTGTTGGACAGAGCACATTTTACAGGAAAACACGTTTTAAAGTTAGTTCTAGAAAACAAAGAAAAGTTATAAAGAAAGGATTATGAAGGGGAGAGGATGAACGGGAGACAAGAAAGATGAAGGTAAGGAATTGGGGGGGGGGGGGGAAGGGATGTGGCAATCCTTAGGAAGATGCTTTCCATCCTTGGAACTATTTTCCATCCATTATAAACCAAATAAAGGCATTTAGGAAAACCACTTTGCCAGTAAAATGTTTTCCTCCCAACCAAACATGGAAGGATATGATTCATTCGAAAGGGGAAGGAAAAAGGACTCCCTCTTTCATTCCCTTCCCTATTTCCTAGCCAAACAAGGTAAAATTGATCAGACTGTTCCTCCATTTTCTTTCTAGCCAGATCATCTAAGCACATTTTAAGTGACAAACTGATCTATGATGAATGCACAAGCATACAATAACCCTCTTACCTCTTCCATGTCATCATCAGAAGGAATTGAAGAATCGTCCAATTTTTCATAAAATGTTTTATCATCAATTTCTTTTCCGTCTTTCATATCTTCCTGCAGAAAAGTTAAAAAAAAGTAGGTCAGCCTTAGAGTTCACTTTGAAGATTCAACAAGACATGCCAAATTAAAGTAGATTCATACTATTTCAGACTTCAGCAACTCCATTTGTTCCTGTAAACTTAAGATATGATGCTTCAGACCCTGCAATAGGCACAAGTCACAAGACAAATGTAAGAAAGAATGACTTCATCTACTTATATGGTAAAAGGGCATACATATCACCAGAACTCACCTCACGTCTTTGCAGTTCGATTGACCGTGCTAATGCCTGCCTTTTTGTCAGCAAATTCCTAGGCCTTAATCGAAGAGGTTGCTGATAGTTCTTTCCTCGATAAATGATGATTGCGTAGCCTTTAGTAGTTTTATCTATTGATACAAGCACCCCACCAGTCTCTGCTTCCAAAAATATAGCCACATGTTTTACTTGTGCAAAATTTTTTCCCCTCACAATTACCTTTACCAACTCCCTGAATTTCCAGTGTAGATGTATGTTCTCTATCGTACCATCAAAAACTTCTCGCCTCCCTGTAAAAAATAAGGTAACTCTTATGATTGATTCTTTTGGATGACAATAAGAAGCCTAAGAACTAAGCTGGCATGCTTACCCACAAGCAAGAAAGGCTTCATGCTTAGGCCCATTTTACGAAATACTAGTCTTTCCTCATCAGTTATCGTTTCTGAATCCGTAGGGAGTTCTTCTGGCTCTAGATATCCCTGCACTTTTTCCAAAGCCTTCCCAGCCCTCTTGAGCTTCTCATTTGCCTGCAGGCATTGACAACAAGAGAGTGTGAGTCAGAAAGCATATTTGTCAGTGCTCACTATGTCCTGATATCTTATCTGTATAGATAAAGTAACTTACAATAGCTAGTTTTTTATTAAGATATGTAATCAGTGATGCACGTCTAGCCAGAGCAGATTCTTTCATCATTTTCTCCACGTCTTCGTTGTTTGGTTGCTTTCCCCAACGAGAGGTTGCAGCAACAGTCTCTGCGAGAGTCCCAGCAACCATGGGAATCTTATAGTTTTTCGAACTTGAATTAACCAAAGCTAATGCACTCCGTCGGTCTTCTTCTTCCTGATATTGAAGCAATGTCATCCTTTCCCTTTCTTTCAGTGATTCTGTTACGTTTGGGGGTAAGAAGTCATTACCCCGATAAAAGACTATGTACTCTTTATTTCTTGAGAGTAATGTCCCCCTAGTCAATCTCTGCGATTGCAAGTTGAAAGTGCTCATGAGAAAATATGGCATATCATAGAATCAATAATGTCGCATAATTAACAAAAGGAGATACAAGCTGTGCCGTTAAGATGTTGATAAATGTCTAATGATGATTCAATTTAAAATAACTGAATAACTAAAACAAATGCTGATCTAGATGATTCAATAACAAAAAAAAAAAAAAAAAAAAAAACTATCAAAAGACTACAACAAAATCCTACCTTCACGATTTTATGAAATGAACAGTAGATTTTAACTTCATTCTTTTTCAGGATTTGAAAGGAAGTTATGATAATCCAGAATGAACAAAAGCGTTTAGAATCTCTAGTTGATATGTCTATGTGAAGTAAAAAGCGAATGAGGCGGCAACCTCTCAGCACAGTCCGCTAGCCTTTTCTTCATAATGTGATACATATATAGATATGAGCAAACCTATATAGGATCTTGATGTACTAAGTTCAATGCTTCAAAAAGAAAGAGGAATGGTTGGTCTCTTGCTTTCTACAGAAATCATGTCCGATTTCATCTCAGCTTTTCTGGCAATACAACAACCGAACAGAGAAGGCAAACCTCACCTTCAGCTCCTCAGCCATTCTGTCATTGCAAGTATATAAGACACCACGTTTAATAGCGATCTTGGCAATAGCACTTTTCTCCCATAACTTCACCATAGCTGCAGCCAGACCTTGGAGTTCTCTGCTCCTCCCTACAACAATACATTTGAGAAAAACCCAGTGAGGTCAGCATGGCTTCATAATTGTAGATTGTTGTTTACTAAAATCATTTCTGACATACCCAAAGCAAAATGTGGAGGGGAGGCCCTTGCAATCCTACGATATTCTGTTGTTTCCTTGTCTGTCAGACCACGTCGTACACCATAAGGAAGAAGTCTATATGGAGTTCTGTACCCTGGAACCACTGCTGGAAGCGCGTCTGCATCAACAGGCAATGGAGGAGGACCAGACCAATCTACATATCGTGGCCCCAACTCATTCAAAATATTGTCGAGCTCACTCATTTCCATTGACTCTTCTTTCGACAGTTTTCTTGGAAGTCTCACAGAATCAGGCACACGTTTTCCTTGATTATGCAAAACATCTAAATTGACTTCCTTCTCTTCCTTATATGATTGTACACAGTCTAGTTGGTAAGTCGATCCTCTGAATAGCACCACCGAACTACCCGATCTCCATATCACCAAGCCACCAGTTTTACTCTGGGAAATGATATTAGAAACATACCTGAGGTTAAAGACAACCCTAAAGCAACTACAATTCACACACACATTCATATATAAAGCATGAGTATACAGCCAGTTCAAAAAATCAAACAAGATTATTCGAAAGAAAGAACTTTCATACATTTTCAGAATAAGAGACTAGAAGCATCCCAGTACCACTCCATCAAATGCCTCAATTTATTTAATCCTACACCCAATGAAACAAGCTTCAATGCATGATTCACTATATTTAGGGTGCGTTCTCTTCACTTTAAAAATAATTTAGAAAATATAAGTTTCAAGAAGTTAGATTAGTTCAGATAAGTTACAATAAGTCTCAGTAATACTTTGTTTGGATAAGAAGAATTGGAGAGTAAGGGAGGGAAGGGAAATGGAGGGAAGAGAAAGGGAAGGGAACTAATTCCCTTGTTTGGATGAGAGTTGGGGAAAGGAAGGGGAGGGATCCATTTCACCTCCCTTTTTAATAAACACCATCACTCCAAAACTGGAGAGATTTGGAAGGAAAATGTAGCTCCACCCTTCACCTCCCTTTCTTTCCTAGTGCTATCAAAACAAAGTGTGAGTTCTCGTTAGTTCAGATAAGTTTCTATGAATTACAAAAAGTTATAAAATACACTCCGTTAGCTTCTAATAAGTTCAAAAGTTTGAATAAGTTCTGATAAGTTCAAATAAATTCAGATTAATTTGAATAGGTTCCAATAAGTTCAATTACATAAAGACGAGTTTAGTTTAAAATAAACACCATCCTTTTTAATAAACACCATCCCTCCAAAACTAAAGAGATTTGGAAGGAAAATGTAGCTCCACCCTTCACCTCCCTCTCTTTCCTACGTGCTATCAAAACAAAGTGTGAGTTCTCGTTAGTTCAGATAAGTTTCTATGAATTACAAAAAGTTATAAAATACACTTTGTTAGCTTCTAATAAGTTCAAAAGTTCGAATAAGTTATGATAAGTTCAAATAAATTCAGATTAATTTGAATAGGTTCCAATAAGTTCAATTACATATAGACGAGTTTAGTTTAGAGTTCAGATAAGTTCAAATTTCAAGTGAGGAGAACGCACCCCTCATCTACAAACGTAAATCATAATACAAAATGCACGAAACATTGTTAAGAAAAGCAATCTAACCTCAAGAACATCATGAATCCTTTTCATATTAAGCATAGATGGCCCTTCGAATTTCAGCTTCACCACCTCATCAATCTTCCATTTATCATGAATTTCCTCCACCAAGACTTGTGTAACACCTGCTGCCCCAACTTTAATCCTCTCTTTCATCCTCAATGCCACATTCCTCAATCTCTTCAATTCATGTTCTGGGACCAATTTCTCTGCTATCTCAGTCTTTCCCTTCTTTTCCCCATCTCCATCACTTTTCTCGGAACCGGTTTCGGACACCCATGGCAACCTATCTTTACTCTTCCCTTGAACAGAACTCTCACTAACAACATCATCATATTCACTGCTAAATAATGTTACTTTACTTTCTTCTTGTACACTAACATTTTCAGGAGCTAAATTATTCGACAATTTCTCACTAAATTCCACAACATTAGACTGATAAGTCCTAACTAATTTGGGTTCTGTCAATTTCTTTTTCTCAACAAACGAAGAATTTATCAAACTATAATCCAAAGTAGAATTAACAGGTTCACTTACAGTATTACTCAAAGTTTGATCAACATTTCTGCCAAAATCCAAACTGGGTTCTTCAATTTTGCATCCATCAATCAAATTAACAGATTTTCTAGGATACCCAGAAGTTAATTCTATCTCTTTGTGAATTTCCACCATTTCTGATGATGGTGAAGCTTCTGAAATCAAAGATATCGGTTGTTGTTCTTCTTCTTGTTGTTTTTGAAGCTGCCATGGGAATTTCTGAGTTTGAGAAATGGGTTTTACAGACCATTTTTCACGGATTTGGTCGTAGAAACTTGGCCTGGGTTTTCTTTTCTTCTTCTCGATGTTGGGGAGTTGGGTTTGTGTTTGGATAGTTTTCTGAGAACAACGAAGAATGAGGAGGTTGTGTAGTTTAGGAGAAAGAGAGGAAGAAGATGAAGAGGAGGGGTTTAAGAAGGGGTGGGAGAAAGATTGGTGAGATATTGAAATTGCCATGGCTGATTATCACATGAGCATGGCATTGTTTTTGTTCTTCAATAGGAAGGCCATTATGGTGATATAACAGATCAATTAAGCCGGTAGGCATGGATTGGCTCGGACCAAGTCTCGGAGTACTTGGTCCGAGCCTGAATTGCCTCAATTGGTACTAAATTGAAATCGTATTATTAGGTATTTGGATTTGACAGATATTTTTATTTTTTAATAGATCAATTAAGGTATATTTTAGAGAGAAAGTTTCACTAATTATATATACATTTCTCAAAGAAATAGTTCATCAGATTGGGGTTCGGATCCTCTAGAGTTTTATGAAAACTCTACAAAGTAGAGTTGAATCCTAACCATATATTATAAAATTAAGGGCTAATGACTAGTGGGAAAGGAGAAGATATGGGCAGAATATTCGGGGGAAAATCGGGGGAATTTTTGGGAAAGAAAATACAAGCCTTTGATTTCTTAGTCAGCGACTGATATTTAACGAACTCTACCGTGTAGAGTTATTTTGAAACTCTAGAGGATCTTAACACATCAAAGATTGGGGGTGGGAAAAGTCCTCTTCAACATTTTATGCGTATAATAGTTTTCGATCACATTTACAAAATAAAAAATAGTGTCCTTAAATTAAAGTATTGTATGTTGAACTTCAAACTTGACAAACATTGTGAAATAATGATAAATGTTTGTATATAACAATTATGAGGTTGTGTGATCAAGTGATACTAGAAGCATTTTGAGGTTGGAAATTTATTCACCTTTCTTCCCACTTTGAAGTCCTTAAGGTAGTGTTTGGATAGAAGAAATTAATTTCAAGTGACACGTTTCAAATTCTATATTTCGAATACTCACATTCAGTTTCAAATCATCAGTTTGGGAAAAACAAGAATTATGAATTCATCATTTCGATTCTTAAGCATTTACTTTTTGGGATTGCAGCGCAAATAAGAAGATTGGATCAAGGATCTTGACATGAGAAAGCTTGGGGAGAGAGAAATCTTGACGTGAGAAAGCTTAAGGAGAGAGAAAGCCCAAGGAGAGACAGAGCACGAAGAGAGAGAATGAGCGACATTTATTTGGGATTTCAAATGACAAGTTTTGATATTGGATTTCAAATTTTCAAATATAGGTTTATGTTTTGAATAGGTTGAAATTGGGTCAATTCCAAATTCAATGTTTTGGGTTATCCAAACATGTTATTCGCCAAATCAAATATTTCAAATGAAATGTTTAAAACCAAACAAGCCATAAAGGGGTTTGAGATTTGCTTGTATAACTGGAAAATACTACGTAGTATGGACGTGTAATCATCAAAATAAATGCTTGAAAAAAAACAAATAAAGGAAGGAAAGATTTGAGAGGATTATGAACAAAATTGATAAGGCGAAATAAGAAATGATTTCCAATTTCTAACTGTTAAGAACAGATCTCATTCCTACTAATAGGGTTTGAAAAATTTGAATGCTAGTTTAAAAATGATATATCATAGGGTTTTATTCCTAATTATTTATAAGAATTACGAACTTGAGCTCCTCAAAATAGGACTTCCAAAAGATAATATTATGGTATGAGTTATGGAATTGGATCTTATACAACAAATTTTGCCTTAGTAGACTCTCGTGTCCTATTCTACACATAGTATGTTTGAAAAAGTTTCGTTCCTTGGGGATATTACCCCCTTGATACTCAATAGTTAACACAAAATTGTCCATATAAATTCAAAGAAAGGAGCTAATGATATGTTAGAGGGTGAAATGACAAATTAGTTGCTTTATTATTTTTGGTGAGAAATAACTAACTTATAGTTATTTCCTTAAATCAAGGAATTGTATTAGAATTCTATTGTTTTGTTAAATCAACTCAAGTTATAAAACCTTAGCTCTATCACTGTAATAATCATGAAATGCAAATCAATCTCTCTCTTCTATTTCTCTCTTCTCTCTCAGATTCTAGAAAATCTCTCTTTCTTCTCTTAAATTATAGAAAACTTCATTTCTCTTGTAGTTATTCTTAATCATATATCATTAGTATCATAGCCAGCCACCTCTCCACTGTGCCGAATGTACCGGTGGAGGTGACACCGATGCTCGTCTGGGGCTATGAATCTTCTCTCTCATGCCTAATGCAAAGGTTGCCACATGAGGGTCTGTGGCTCTTAAGATAGGTGGTATGTCATGGTCCATTGCAAGGTATGAGACTTAATGCCCATGTCAGTCATTTGGGGGATTGATGTGGGGTTTATATAAGATATGGTCTCTCTTCCCTTTAAGCTAACTTTCGAGGATGATTCTCCTGTGATCCTGTATCAATAGTATCAGAATGGGGTCATTTAGGCAGGGACTTAATTGTCAATAGGTTGAATAGTATTTTTTATTAGGAGGGATCAAACTTGGATGTTAGGAGATCCTTGAGGACTTGTCAAGTGTGTCAAGCTACTATACCTAATAATGTTGCTAGTCCTGGTCTCTTACAACATTGCATGTTTGTTTCAGAGAAGGTCTGGTATCATATTTCTATGGACTTTATTATTAGTTTATCTCTAATGGCAAAAGTGTGATTTTTGTGCTTATTGATAGGTTGAGTAAGTATGCATGTTTCATGGCACTTTCTCATCCATTCACAACATCGTAAGTAGCACAATCTAACCATGATAACGTGTTTAAACTGCATGGTTGGCTAAAATTATATGTCTAGAGACAACAATCTCTTTAGCTTTGAACCAATCAGAAGTTAGCACACAAGAACTTTGGTTCTTTTCAAGTGGTGGCTAAAATTTGCAAGGTAGCCAACAAGCTGCTTTCACCAGTTGAAGCACAAATATACTATGTATTTCATATTTCTCAACTTAAAAGTTATATGAAACTTTGCTTATGGCAGCGTACATTCCACCTTGATTTCAAGGTCAATTGGATTCTACTATGATATAACCTAAAAAAAGGTTCTCTTAAATGCTAGAAACCTTCATTTCTCTCAGTGATTCTTAATCCTACAACATGATATGAATCTAACAGTGTTACTAACTTACATGGCGATAAAGGCAACGACGATGGCAACAGTCGAATGCTATGTTGAAGCAAGCACAAAGCAGAATACATAGATCTAAAACTCCAAAGAAAATAAACATAGTACTTTGTATAATCACCGCAACTGTTCTTCAAATTAGAACAAGAAAGTACAACTCTGATACAAGAGTGAACAATTTCAGAATTTCCATTATCTTATGTCTTACAGCAAGACTGGCAAACTGCAATCGTAAGTCAGCAATACAGTTCTCTCAATGGAAACATCTACAAAAATGGGTGATGAATGATAACGATTTTGATGCTGCTGTGAGTTGTATCTATATCTCCTCTTCTTCGAACGGGTCTTGTTCAGGAAAGTCTCCCACCTGGAAAATAACAGCCCATAATTACTCAGTCTAATTTTGAGAAATGTTAGGTTTAAATGTCGAGAGAAGCATTCACCACCTCAAAATTATGCTATTAGAAGAAGACCAGCAAAAATTTGTAGATTAGAGATTACAGAGGAAGTTTTCAGGAAGAAAATACAGCCGGTGTACAGGAGAGAAGACCTAAATGAAAGTAATCCATTTGGTGAAACACAAAGGAAATTAACCCGAATCCCTCCAATTGCCTAGTGTGTTTGGTTATGGAGGAAGGGTTTTAAAATTTTTGACAAGAGTGGTTGTACACTTGTACTAATTAATGAAACCCCCAACCTTCCTCTTCCTCACCTCCACGCCAAGTCCCTGACTGAAAACAAACTTACCTCACCACCACCACATACAAAATGCCACCTAACTAATATATTGACACTCCTATGCCTCATGCAAAAACCATCCCACTGAACCATCGAGGCGTCATAACTCATAACAGAAAAGAGCTCATAGAAGAAACATATGTGGAGAAAGGTTTGACTCTCAGAATATCTTACACAGAAGCTTGTTGCTCCTAATACTAAAATAAATTGAGTATGCTCGCACAAGACGGAATTCGCAAGTCGTGGAATAGATGACTCGTCTATCTCAACCAATCAAGTCAAAACTACATGAAACTTCCAGTGACTATCTATTCTAATATTTGATTTTCATGGTGGATGAATACAAATATACATTTTCCCTCCAATGAAGTGAAAGAAAATATGTATGGATTTATTAAGTATGATTAGGAACAAACCTGCAGTTTGTCTGGTCTAACCATCGCACCGTGAAGTGGTGGACAATCAAAGTAACGCGTCCCTTTGACTCTGCATCATGAAAAGCTGGAATAAACAATCTATAATATACAAAAGATAACTATTTGCTGCATGCATTTGTAAAACAAGTCCTAACTTCGACAACATGTTGGACGATGCAATATCAAAGCAACACGAGCATACTACTCAATGAAAAAGATAAAGGGCAAGAGTTGTGCTTTGTAGGACAATCAGAAAGTTTCCATGTAGATAGACTAAGAGTTAGAGAATAAGTTCACGAACGCACAATCCATCATGCTTCCCCAGTGGTTCATCATACTGAATTCCAACCCAGAAACCAGGGCCTAGATTTTCGGCTCGGCCGACATATTTGACAACACCTCGTTTATCTCCCGGTTCAACTTGACATCTATCTCCCACCTTCAAGGAAAGCGATAAATTATAGGTAAATAATATAACGTAGTCAAGATTAAGAACACTGGACATAGAAATTGATTGAAATAAACAAACAAAATATCTACACAATAACAAAGGACACTATAAAGAGCTTTGAACCAGCAAGTTTATCATATACAAAGTGATTTGTCAACCTGTCACATGTATTCAAGCATAATATAATGGCATAATGACAAAGCCTACTGCTCAGAGTCATTTATGCCACTCTGAAACACAAGGATTATTGAAGAGCAGCAATTCAATGATGAAATTATCTATAATGATGCAACCAAGCACATCAAAGCGTTCCCAGCTCCGAGTCCATAGGCTGCAGGGATCTTCGAAAGTGATTGCTTATTGATCCTTCAGATTCAGTGTGTGATAAATTCTCTGCTTTCACTGGAAAACCATAACTTTCCCATCTATAAACTACATTTTGGCGGGTTTGCCTAAGGGGATTTGCAGAAAAACTTTTGGCCATAATAACTTTTATCACGACGAACATATTACAGCAGCCATAAATAGCAAGTTAGAAATATTAGTAGCAGAATGTAATTGTGACTTATGAAAGTACAAAAGAGAAGTTTAGCAATATATTGTCCCACTTGTCTCGAGTCATACTTTATTCACTTCCACGATGTGTTTTGCATAGTCGATATGCACCGCAGAACACAAGCTCAGTTGGTTAAAAGCAATTATATCACACACCTATGATCTAGTGAGGATGGGGTTTATATACTTGTGTTCCATATATCAATATAGGATTATCTCCAGCTATGTTTGGTATTTGTATGTGGAGCATCTAACATTTATTGTTTGATCATCAAGGGTAACGTACCTTAAAAATAACTTCACTGCTATGGAAGTTATGACTTTATGAAACAATGTGCAATCGTAACAATTTGAGTTCTAATAGCTTTATTGCTTGATACCTTCTGTATATACAACATTGTAGAAATTCTAAATATATCTGAACGAGAAAAAGTTTATTTCAAAGTTGTCATGTCCCAACAATTGCAAGGTTCCAGCATTTTCTCAAAATTCCCTTAATACAATCTTGAAAAGGGTAAAAAAAAGGGGAAAGCAACAACAACAATAATACAGAAGCCTTAATTCCAATAGGCAGGCATCGGCTACATGAGTCGGGATTTGCCTTCCCTCATATAGATCCTTGGTAGGCGTATGCCGTGTACTCCTAACCAAATATAATTAACCTACTCTCATGCACACTAAGCTAGTATAATGGAAGCAGGGATCGTATCCACATAAAGCAAAGGAACTTGATCGGAAATTAATGAATTAACGACCCTAGTATGTACTAAGGCCAAAGAAACCGAATTGGGGGAATTTGGAACAATGCAAGTAAGCTAAACTACGCACAGTATTAAAACACGAAGAGATTACAATATAAAAAGACCTTGGACTTGATTAGCATCCACTCTAACCTCGTTTGTGATCACGAACCTTAACCCCGACACTTCCTAAGTTCACCTATCGAGAAGTCTACACCTCTATCCTCCTATATCGTGGCTAAACACACGATCCGCGTGGTCTGAACCACCCTTACTATGACTTAACTCAAATGAATTGCACTTAAGTCCAAACCAAAGTAGCATGAAGTTCGAGGAACATGATAGGATTACAAATGTTATCAAAGCAATAACATTCAAGTAATAAGCCATGCTTCTCTAAGTGCAAAAGATTAATTTTCAACATATAATCAAGCACCTAGTATGCTACATGAAACTAGGAACACCACAATCCGATCATGCACCTAGAAGGCTAGAACTAGCATTAGATGAATCACACAACAATACTAGTAACATTCCTAGCAAAGATTATGTAAGCATCATGAAAGTAAATACAAGAAGCATCACAATGACCATAGAGAAAGTAGAGGATAAGAACTTCTCACAAATAGATTAGAGCTTCAACAATCGAATCCAAGATTAAACTAGCAAAGCCATAGAATCCATTACAAATGTACAAAAGAAAAGAAGAAGAAACCCTAGGAAGAAGAGTTCTCTAAACCCTCCTCTCGTAGCTAGAACATAAAACTAAAGCTAACATAACATAATAACCCTCCAAGGGAGGAAAAGAAAATAAAGTGGGCGGCTGACACAAGGTCGCGACTCGCGATACTGATCACGACCTAGTTCCTGCCTCTTTTCCACCAAAACATACAACAAAGAAGGAAAAAGGGGAAAAACTTGGCTTTGGAGTAAGCCATGAAGCTGCAAAACCATAGTGAAGATGATCCTGGGATGACGAGTAAACCAAGAAGCTTGAACCACGGACCTCGGACTCGAAACTCAGAAGATCTCGAACAAAGCTCGGAAGCCTCGAAAGATTCACCATAAAGGGACAAAGGACAAGGAACTTGGGGTACAAAAAGTGATCGGAGAGCCAAGATCGGCCGGCCCTCGACTACGCCACCATGCAAACCGTTCCATAAACTCCTCAAAACACAACATCCTTGGACAACACCTCCTAACATCAAAACTCTCCTAAATCCCGATACTAAGCTCGAACCGACACCAAAAACGACCGAAATCCGCCTAAGATTGGCGTATAACTTGGACACATCAATCCTCTACCTCCATTATCTTCTATCAAGCTCTATATATTCCCCCAAGCCTAATTTTATCATATCGTTTCAAACTCCATCTATCTACTGTCTCAACTTCTTCTTAAATCTCCGATATCCCAGCTCCGTGCAACATCTAATCGACGTCTCACATGCCCAAACTAATGTAAGCATCCTCTTATCTAATCCTCGTCCCTCGATATCCACAACTCCAACCATCTTTCAAATATCTTCGTACCAAATTCTATCTCTCTAAGTGTTTTTCAGTGTTTTCACAAATCCATCTCACCCCCATCTTCCTAATGTTAGTCTAATAGTATCCTATAAAATTGTCCTATAATGTTGGGCTTGTATGAGCAAGAACAATGTTGTATACAAATGTGACGCTTTTACCTATTGGCAACAAGAGAGAGGGGTCGACCGAGCCTAAGTTTTGATGAGCAAACACTTTCACTTAAGCTGCAAAACCAAACGTAAGCAAGGAAAACCACGACAACTTAGTTAAAATAGATTAGTAGGGAGTATCTTTCATCCATTCATTTACACCCCCTCAAAGTCTTAACCGTCCGTTTGGTAAGAGGCCATAACTGGTGGAAATCATAATGCATTATAGTGTAAATTTGTACTCGATATCCAATGTCATTACCTATGGCAATGCTACTTCATTCCAAGATATCCATTTTATTCCTAAAATTGCATTACTATACATTACCACTTGGGAAAGTGGTATTGGGTGTTAATGGAAATTTTTAGAAGGCACCCCATGTTTTGTGATAAAGTTTCATTCCCATGGTTATTGACATGAGAACTTCTTTACAAATTTACACTAAATTTCATTACCATTACCAATATTTATGACCACTAACCAAACGGGTCGTAAGTGTGAAATAAGAAGAATTCTTAGTTAACACACTCTCTACGATAACATAAAAATGGCCTAAAAACTTCAAGAAAAGAGTTAACACATAAAGAAAGTTCAAGAAAACATAAACTAAGAGAAATACAAGTAAAAAAAAAAAAGGTTGGATTCTACACTATGTCACCACATCCGTAAGGGACTCCCGACTCCCTTTTGTATACTGATTTGCACTTCATGTACTAAGTTTAACTTTGACGTAGCATAAACTCTCGAGATTCTAATGTTTCCCTCTATTGCTGCAACTTAGTATTAACTCCAGTTCTAGTTTCATCCACCATAATAATATTATCCATAAACAACATACACCATAGTATCTCATCCTTGATAAGTCGCGTTATATTATTATATCAATGCCAGGGAAAAAAAAAAGCGGTCACATTGCCGCGGGAACGGCTTGTACCGGGGAAATAGAACATTTCGCGACCGACACGGTGTGAAATTTTTAAAAAAAGTCACATTATTATGTTTTAACCTTATTTGCATTTTTTTTTAGTTTATGAAGCATTATTACAACATAATATAATCAAATCTAATAGAATATCATGTTTCATCAACTATAAAATTAAATCTTAAAAAAAAAAATTGGCCAATGTTTGAAACGAACGGAAGTAATGTGGATAAAAGCGTTCTAACGCGGTGAGTTTGCGTTACGGAACGGACAACACGGCGAGAAGTATGTGAATTTTATTATGGCGTTCGGTAACAAGATTTCGCGGAACGGCAAATTCAAAATCCGTTACAGAACGACCGTTTTTAACAGAACGGGAGAGTTTTGATTCCCTGTCATGAATAAGGATGACTTAAGAAATAAGATAAAGAACAGGAACAACATAAACACTGCCAAAACACTATTGTGCGTATAGTGAGAGAAAATGAACATTGAACTTTCATTACTCTCACGATACAACACAAATACCTGTGCAGAACAGTTGCCTGTTAGGAATGTTGTCTTGGGCTTTTCTTATTTCAGGAAATAGAGCAGGGTTAAAGTTGTCTTAGGTTGCGTGACAGCGCACCCTAATTTCCAGATTCAAAGTCCACTACCAAAACGATTCTGATAAAAATCAATCATGAAAAAAGGATATTCTAAATCCAGTCCCAAGAGCATGTTAAACACTGAAAGTTGTTATGTTATAGAGAAAAGCTTGAAGATAGGTAGAGATTTCGAGAAGTGCTAGATCAAGCATGATCATTCTTAGCTAGCTTGATTTTATATTCATCATACTAGGTCACCCAAGTGTATAAGTCACTGGTTCATTGACTAGTATATTCTTCATTGGTCTCTAGATATATGCAAAGCAATAAATATGAATTAGAATGCTCTCATTACATACTAGCATTCAAGTATAAGATGTTGACGGTTGAAACAGCTTCACCAATCCGCCCGTAGCACACCAAGTATGCTAAGATCAGAAAACTACTAACCTTGATGTTAGCACAAAGATCTTCCATATAATTATCAGGTAACTGCACAAAAGAAACAGAGGAAAATGTCAATAGATGAAGGTGGTGTAATCACGTTCAGATCGCTTATATATTTATAACAGTACTAACGATCAGAGTTTGATCAAATACACCAGTCAAGGTCTCAAGGATATATTCTTGTGTAAAATTCTGCATTTTGGCTAAGAAATAGGTTTCAGAGACACAGGGGAGCAATATGGAAGTATCAATCTGTGGTAAGCACCACCAAAAATTACGCATAGCAATATTTTAAGGCTTACCTTAATACTAGCACCTGAAGGATTTTTTAGTGCTAATTTTTCCTTGAATTTTCTGAAAGTACCTAAAACAAAATCAAACTTTCAGATAATGCTATTGATATTTCAACCCTATTGCACTCTAATAGTATATAGAAAAGGGAAGGGGAGGAGAAAAAACAGGACAAGACTAAAATGGTTTTCTTTCATTTATTTGGCTGCACATTTGTGGGTCAGAACATGAGTCGAAGTCAAAACAGTGGCTATCATGGTCCTTTTTGACACCACACATCCAAAACATATTGGCAAATTTGCTTCCCTAATATTGTTTTGGCCACATTATGTTTTGGTCAAGATTGAAACCTCATTCCTTCAACCTGTTATGCTGTTTGTAAGTTTGTTAAATTTGAGAGATGACACAAACAATAACTTGGGAAAAGACCTACTGTTCAAGCAGCCTTTTCTCTGATCAGTCAGTGAAATGGCCAATTTACCACTTGATCTGCTTCTCTATTTTCTTATCCTTTGTTTTCTGGGATTTCATTCCATACAACCCTTGGCTTTTTAAGCATTTTCCTCAAGTAACTCTCATGTTTTACACCCCTTCCTGAAGACCAGAAGTAAACCCTAACTTTTAAAATGTCGCCAAACTTTACCATTTAGGGTACAACGATATTAAGGTAATAAAACATATATGTACACCCCCTGGACTAGACAATTTCTTTTAAAAGCATCACCTACTTACAAGAGTTTCTCTTCTTTTAACCTCTTCTCCGAAAATTGTATACCATGCAACACAGTTAAATAGATATAAGGTTCTAAAATTGTGGGCTGCCAGGGGAATTTAATTAGGATTATCTAAATCACTAATGTCGTCACCAGAATCATTAAATGGCATTTTACAAGTTGAGCTTACTTAAGGATGCAACCATGGGGATTACTTGAGAACACCTAAAAACAGGGTTTATCCCCTAAAATATCTGGAAGCAATCTAAGATTTTTCACATTGATCATCAGATAGAAGTTGAAGCAATAAAAAAGAACCCAGAAAGATATATCATCATGATTATACATAATAGAGGTGACTAAGAAGATCACACCTCAAGGAAAATGAGAAACACTAAAATGTATCCAAGATTTTACATAAGTCACAGTATAGTTTACGGAGTACTTGCCATCACGCTTTTTATAAGCATCATCCGAAATTTCATACTTCTCCACCAAAGATGTATCTTCCAGCCAACCACCAGAAGTTACTGATGATGGATCAAGATCTACAACATTCAGCCGATATCTTTCACGACCCAAAGAGGGGAATAAAAGAAAGACACAAAATGAAAAAAAGGGGAACATCAGCAAATACAGTAGAAACCCAGACAAAATTTCAATTTTAATGGTTACATAAACAGATAATTTCAAGCTCAAAAAATGTCTAATAAGATGATTTCAACGAATACCCATTGAAAGTGCAACTCATTTGACAAATGAAAGAAGAAATTTGACAACGGAAGCGAAAGAGAAAGACATGGGTGGCTATCTCACCCATCCATTAGATAATAGAACCCAAATTGTCTTGTATTATCATTAAGATCAGCTACTTTAGCACCTGTATCATCATAAAGTTCAAGGGACATTGAATTTACAGAAGTACCACATCTTTTCCAAAGCTTCTCTTTCATGGCTTCCACACTCAACTGACCAAAATCATAACATTAGTAATTGAATTGGGAATTATGCATAAATACTTATGAATTAAACATATAAAACTCACACACCTGAAGTGAAAACCTAACATCAGCATTGAAACTCTTGAGATTAGAATGTGTAACACGGCATAGGACTGATTCATCCCCTTCAATTTGCAATCGAGATGCCATCAAATCTGGAAAAATGTTGTGTTTCCTAAACACCCAAAAACTATTGTATCAAAATTTTAATGGTAGAATAATACCTAGAATGCAAAAAGCGAATAATTCAATATGAAACTCTTGAATTATATAATAATACTAGCATAAAAAAAAGAATGAAGTAAATAGATTTTCAACACCCAATTTGAATACTAAGTAAAAAGACAATGCATTCACATAAGTTTAGTGACCATTTAAACATATCTGTATTACAAGCAAAGAAAAAACTGAGGGGATTATAAGAGAGAAGAGAAAAGAGAGAAGTAAAAAAGTAATACAAGGTTTTCTCCAATGATGGTGGTCTGGAGCCTGAAGACTGAAGAGGTTGCTTGGACTTCTCAGTAGTCAGTTCTCACAGGTAAAATTATGTATCAGACATCCAGGACTTCCAGGCGCAAATTATATTGCACACGCCCCTATAGCGAGCATCGTGGCGGGCTTTGCTAAACAACCCCCTAAAATTTCCTAGTAACGTTTCAAATACGATATTTTTATACCGTATTTATATACTTGTATTTCTTTCTCTCTCTCAATGAGTTTGTGATTTTTGACAGTGAGATACGGTAGAGATAACTTTTTACAATCACAAAATCACCACGATGATTTAAAAGCCTACCGTATCTCTATTACATAAGGGAAGGAGGAGCGACGGTGTCCTCTTTTGAACTGACTATTCCCCCCCCCCCCCCCTTCCTTTTCTAAATTACAAAAGGAATCTCAATACCAAAATGAGAGTCAAACAAAGCCATCGGAAATAAATTTTCAACAATCACTTAGAAACCACTTATATGAGGAAACTTTACAAATAACTCATAGAATTGAGAAAAGCACGTTGATCAGGAAACTTTACAAAAACTAAAAATTAACTTACAAACTAAAACTAATATATTAAGACGTTAATACATACAAAAACATTCACAAAATTCACTTAATCATTGTTCTTAATAACCATTCACAATATATACTCACAAAAATTACCTATAAACACAAATTTGAGAAAAACATAAGATTTTGACACTGATATCACACATTTGTCCATTGGCGATTTGCGAACTTTCAAAAAGGTACATAATTCTTTTAATCTTCAAATTAAAGTTATTTCACATTAGTTGACTGTTATGTAGTTGAAAAAATAGAGATAATAACAATTAGTTGAAAGGGCTTTTATATAATTAGACTTAAATTTGATTCATTTTCATATAAAATCAGAAAACAAGATGTGTATGAAATTGGATTCATTTATGACACTGATGGAAAAGTTAAAAATTAAGGGGGGTCCATGGTGGACGCCTCCTTTTTTTGAATATTTTTTTAAAAAATTAAGGGGGGCGTCCACCATGGACGCCCCCTTAATTTTTTTATAAAAAAATTCACTGTAAATTGAAAAAAAAAAAACAGAGAGAGGGGTGATGGTGGGGATATGCAGTGGTGATGTGTCGGGTAGTAGTGCGGCGGTTTTACGGTGATTTATAAATCTATGCGGTGGTGATTTTAAATCCTCAGAACTATATATGGTAGAGATAACTACTATAGTTACAGTAGGATTTTGTCACTGTCAAACTCAGGAACTATATACGGTAGCAATAACTTTTTTGATTGGTATTATGATTTTACGGTGATTGGTATATACGGTAGGATTTTGTCACCGTAACTACTATATATTATACTAGCCTTTTGTGCACGCGATGCGTGCGATGATATTTTTAGGCCTAATACTAAGTAGTAAACAAACTGAAAATGCAAGTTAGTATTTAAGTTCACCTCCATTTTGTGAATAAGATTCTTCCATGTTCTTTTTATGCTGTTATTCAATTTTGTGATTTTGAATAATTTTTTGTTTTTCAAGTCTTATATGCGCATGTTCTTTTATAATCAGCCTTTTCTATGATGTTCTTTACTAAATATCGTCATATTCTTTTTTTGGTTTTATTCATTTTTGTAATTTATAATAGTTTTTGATATGGATTTCAGTAATTTCTCTATGATCCCAAAATTATAACCGAAAAGTATAATACAGTTTCAGTTTTTTTTCCTTGTCTAACTTCTAAATTCTGATCAAGTGGTAAATTGGCCATTTCACTGACTGATCAGAGAAAAGGCTGCTTGAACAGTAGGTCTTTTCCCAAGTAATTGTTTGTGTCATCTCTCAAATTTAACAAACTTACAAACAGCATAACAGGTTGAAGGAATGAGGTTTCAATCTTGACCAAAACATAATGTGGGCAAAACAATATTAGGGAAGCAAATTTGCCAATATGTTTTGGATGTGTGGTGCCAAAAAGGACCATGATAGCCACTGTTTTGACTTCGACTCATGTTCTAAGCCACAAATGTGCAGCCAAATAAATGAAAGAAAACCATTTTAGTCTTGTCCTGTTTTTTCTCCTCCCCTTTCCTTTTCTATATACTATTAGAGTGCAATAGGGTTGAAATATCAATAGCATTATCTGAAAGTTTGATTTTGTTTTAGGTACTTTCAGAAAATTCAAGGAAAAATTAGCACTAAAAAATCCTTCAGGTGCTAGTACTAAGGTAAGCCTTAAAATATTGCTATGCGTAATTTTTGGTGGTGCTTACCACAGATTGATACTTCCATATTGCTCCCCTGTGTCTCTGAAACCTATTTCTTAGCCAAAATGCAGAATTTTACACAAGAATATATCCTTGAGACCTTGACTGGTGTATTTGATCAAACTCTGATTGTTAGTACTGTTATAAATATATAAGCGATCTGAACGTGATTACACCACCTTCATCTATTGACATTTTCCTCTGTTTCTTTTGTGCAGTTACCTGATAATTATATGGAAGATCTTTGTGCTAACATCAAGGTTAGTAGTTTTCTGATCTTAGCATACTTGGTGTGCTACTGTCGGATTGGTGAAGCTGTTTCAACCGTCACTAGTAAAACACTAAAATGACTGCCCACGACACTAGTAAAACACTAAAATGACAAACCAATATTAAATATAGTAATGGCTAGCTGCATAAGATTAGAAATCAAAACACATTATGAAGAACACTTTGCTACAACTTTTTTGTACCAGATAAGCTGATAGTTCCGCACCCACCACAATTTTTGGCTATCCCAAAATCTGGAACAGCCAATTATACCAGAGGTGAATCTAGCAAATTTTCTAAGTGGGTGCACTATACTATAAGAAAGGATTATATGGATTGTTAAATATAGAAAAACAGTATTGATGGGCTCTTCAAAGATTTAAAATTGGGACTGTGTGTGCAGGTATATGATGGGTTGACATCATATATATAAAAATAGAGGTCATTATTCATGGCGTGTAAGAATATAAAAAACATAATATATAAAATACCCACATAGAGCAAGACAATAAGTAGCATAAAGAACAGGTTATGCCCGATTACACAATTGCTAAGATTTTAGATAATGCAGGATCTGGTCATATAACTCAAAACAAATAAACTACCAGTAAATTTTGGTAACTCACAACACCCTCCTAGATTATTGTCACTCATACATAGATATGCTACATCAATGCAGTATTTGAGACGCTACAGATGCCAGACAGCTAAGGTCTTCTTATATTTGCTATAACTAGCTTAACAACCTTCCAATACGTAGCATCTACTTTATGGACTAAAACAGTTTAAAGTCTCCTCAGGCGACTATTATTAAAGAAGTGTTAGTACTTGTCTGGTAGGCATAAAAATTTACAAGCTATACTTCCCATAAAGTTGGAAGCACAAAACTTGAATACTCTTTTGAGTTGTTTGGTTCTATGAAGCACAAAAACCTCAGGAACACAAGGTTTCCCAGTTTCAAGGACATTTTAGTTTACACAATCTGAGCCGATTTCAAGCCAATGAAGCTTGTAATGTATGGATGCTAAACCTTCTCAGTTTCTACAGTCCAACTATACTTCCCATAAAAATTTACAAGCTATACTTCCCATAAAGTTCATGAATTGTGTCTCTCTAAAACATTTACAATTTCATAATCAAATTACATAATTTCATGAACAACATGCAACATTTCCCAACCAATATCTCATAATTCCAGCAGAAAAACAGTCAATCAACATTCAACAACAATAGAAAACCAGAACTAACAGTAGATTAAGCCAATATACTTTATAATTTTATACTTGGAACAATGCACGAAAAAAAAAGGGGAGATCAAAGCCTTAAGTTTAGATTAGTTCAATAATTTCAACTTTTAACTCAACATTAGTTGTAAAAATTTAAAATAATCTTACAAATTAACAGAATAACAAAAATAATATACCGTTACGCTGCAAACTTGCATAGCTCTTGAAATCTATTAACGGTGGAAATCATAAAATTCAGACCCAAGAAATTAGAGAGAAGAGAGAGGAAATCGACAGCTTAATTATTGGAAACAAATGGAGAGATAGAGAAGAACAAGTGTTAATAAAAATTCATGATGTTTCTTTCTACAGAGTACAAAAAAGAATGGTGAAGTAATTAACCCAACCCAAAATTTGTCATGAATTTATTGGAATCAAAGTTCATAGTAATGTAAACTTCAAAACAAGTTTCAATTCAAAGTAAATGAATTTTAATTAGTAAACAACTTACTACACACAGAAGCTACAACAGCCATCCACAAATGCGGCAACAACGCCAAGAAGCGCGGGAGCACTGCTGCGGCGGCAGCACCAGAGGAGAGAGAAAGTGAACAAATTTTTGGGGTTTCAGTCTTTTCTAAAATGTTTGGAATGAATGTGAACAAGTGTTATTGAATTTATTATACCGGTCAAACCCAACCCAAAATGCGAAACCCTAACCCCAAATACCCAAACCACCCACGAACCCAGAGCCCCACCCACACGAGCCGGAAAGCACCACCCTCCCCGAACAACCCCACGAACAGACCCACCCAAACCAAAACAACAGATCCAAAACCCAAACCAAAACAACAGATCCAAAAACCCAAACCAAAAAATTGAAAATTGAAAAACAGAAATCCGAAAACGAAAATTCAGAATAAAAAATAGAATAATGAAAATTCAAACGACAATTAAAAATAAAATAAACTATACCTGATAAAGAAGCGGCGGTGATGCTTGAAGACGACGATGAAGCTCAGAGACAGCAGCGACGATGATGCAACCAACTGAACAAAACCCTACCACAACTAACTGAACAAAAATACCAGATCTAAACGAGTGAAATAACGAAAACCACAATTTTTCTGAGGAAAATGAATAGTTTGAGGGAGATGAAGAGTTAGACAGAGGAAAGAATTGAGGTGAGAGAGAATTGAGTGAGAGAGAATTGAGTGAGAGAGGACCATATGGCGTTATGGACAATAATTGGACGGTTTGGTCGATTGATTTTGGTAGGGCCAATAAATTAGCGTCTGCGTAACGGACGCTAATTTACTGAACGGACGCTAATTAGTGTCCGTTTTTGTAGACGGACGCTAATTAGCGTCTGTTTACGAGAGCGGACGCTAAAAAACAAGATAGCAGACGCAAATTAGTGTCTGACATAAATCAGACGCTAATTTTTAATTTACCGTCCACTTATACTGTCGGATGCTAAATTCAGACGCTAAAAAGGCGGATTCTTGTTGTGTGAATACATCAATATAAGTTGGTTTGATAATTAAAGATTACATTGGTCCATGTTGATATCAAAACATAATATTAAAGTGAAACAAGTTAGTATCAAACTATTAGATTATTGTATCAATGTGAAACGATAACCTAAATCAAGATAAGAACACTCCAATGTAGTTAATCATTTATAAGTTACATTTATTTTGAAATTCAAATATCTAATTTAACTAAAACAAGGTAATACTGGATTATATAATATATCAATATAAGCTGACAAGGTAATTGAAAATTAGAAAATAGTAATGATCTATCAAAGTGAACCTTGATTAAACTATATGTATTGCAAATACAAAACATATTAGTAAAGCAAAACAAGTTGATTAGTGAAGTTGTTTTTACTTGTTCGATTAGATGTTATATATGGGAATACATCCAAACACATAAACAAGTTGAAACAATTTGTTATTGCATAAGAATGTATAATGATATTGGATTAGATCAATTTATTGATATAAGTTGATAAGCTTATTGGTGTATATGATTTACATGGATCGTTTATGTTAAAGTATATTATACTTTGTATTCTGTTTATGTTAAAAATACTTTATACTCTGATATACTCTGTATTATCTATGGAACATAACAACACTCCATATAAGTTGACCGTTTTAAGTCAATGAACTAATTAAAGATATATAATTTAAATGAAACAAACTACTATTAGATAAGATCAATTCATTAATGTAAACTACTATTAGATAAGATCAATTCATTAATGTAAGCCAATAGTTTAATTAAATAATTCAAAACAACATTTTAATTAATCGTCTCCATGTAGAATCAATTTCATAACAAAATTATTTGATTTAATTTTTTTATTTTTTTTTGAAAGAAATTATTTGATTTAATTCATTGTATGCAACATCTAACAAATAATAATAATAATAGTACTAAAATAATAATAATAATAATAATAATAATAATAATAATATTATAATAATAATAATAATAATAATAATAATAATAATAAGGGAAATTCTCAATGGTAGCCCCGTACTTTTGGCAATTCTCAATGGTAGCCAATTTTTTTTTTCATTCTCAATGGTAGCCTTCAAGTTTACATTAAGTTGCTTCCGTAGCCTTATTTATGATTTTTAGTTAAATTTCAGTTAAATCTAACCTAGCCACTAACTAAAGTTAACTTTTAAAAATAAAATAATAAAAATAAAGATAAAATAAAATAAAAACCAACGCCCCCCTCCCCTACTCCATAACAGTCAGTCCCCCTCCCCTTCGTACCAACAACCAGCCCTCTCCCCTGCAACGGCGCCGGAAACCGTTCCCCCTCCGCCGGCGCCGGCTAAACTAACCCCCACCAAAGCCCCTTCACCGACGCCCCCCACCTCGACCAGTTTCCCCACCGTCACCCCGACCCCGACTCCACTCCAAACAACCACAAAAATTGCCGCCTCTCCCCGACGACTCATCTCCCCTGTTTGATGGCCTCGAAAACACTAAACCCACCCAAAAAATTCCATAAAATTCAAATCCGTTTAGGGTTCCAAACCCAGAAACCCGCTGACCCCGGAAATCGTGAATCCCACCCAAAAATTATAAAAAAATCCAGACCCATTTTCTGGGTTTAGAACCCTAAACGGGTTTGATATTTCTAGAGTTTATGGGTGGGGTTTAAGGTTTTCAAGGGCGGCGAACGAGGGAGAGGGATTGTCGGGGATCGGCGGTGGTTATCGGGGTGGTTTGGAGTGGGGTTGGGGTCGGGAAACGGGGCTGAGGGTGAGGGAAACGGGTCGGGGTGTGAGGAAAGAGAGGCGGGGGGCGTGGGTCGAGGCGGGGGTGGGGGTCAGATTCGCCGAGGGAGGGAGGGGGAGTGGTTTCCGGCGGTGCAGTCGCCACCGTTGCAGTCGGGAGGGGGGTTGGCTGTGGGTGGGGAATGAGGTTGTACCTGATGACAATGATGGGGGAGGGGTTTGGGTTTATTTTTTTTTATTAAAAGTTAACTGCAGTTAACAAATTGGTTAGATTTAACGAAAATATAACGGAATATTCTAAATAAAGTTACTTTTGCAACTTTTTAAAAGTATAAGGCTACCATTGAGAATCGAAAAAAAAATTGGCTACCATTGAGAATTGCCAAAAGTACAAGGTTACCATTGAGAATTTCCCTAATAATAATAATGATAATGATAATGATAATGATAATGATAATGATAATGATAATGATAATGATAATGATAATGATAATGATAATGATAATGATAATGATAATGATAATGATAATACAAATAGAAATAATGATCTCTTAAATAACTCTCAAATGGACCCCCCATCACTTTAAACCTAAATTGTTGCCCAAAAACTTTCACTATACATACCCAATGTTCTCCGTTCCACTCTCCATCCCTCACTCTCCAATGTTTTTGGATTTTTTATTTATTTATTTTATGTCTTAGATCTGAACATTTTAGAGTTTTTACAAGTGTTTTATTTATTTTATGCCTTAGATACCAATGTTTTAGGGTTTTAATAATTTATTTTATGCCTTAGATCTAAATGTTTTAGGTCTTTAATTATTTATTTTATGCCTCACATCTGAATGTTTTAGGGTTTTTAAGAGTGTTTTATGCCTTTGATCTGACCCAGGCCTAGTGGCCTGTAGCATTGACCTAGGCCCATTGACCCAGACCCAGACCTAGGCCCACTAACCCAAAACCAGGCACACTGACCCTGACCTAAGCCCACCAGGCCCACTGACCCTGATCTAGGCCCACTAATCCAAACCTAGGCCCACTGACCCTGACATAGGCCCATTGGCCCTGAGCCTAGCCCACTTACCCTGACCCTAACCCACTGACCCTGACCTTGACCCTCACCTGAACCATTTTCCTTTCTTGTTTTGTTTCTTCCCATTCCTTCCTGATTTTTGTTTTCCATAACTTTATGTTTGTAATTTGATTGATCTCATTATTTTCCAGTATCATGGATCGTTTGTATGACCCCCAAATTGATTCTCATGGACCACTTGCTTTTTTTCGAAGGTAATATTTCTTGATAAGTTTCTGTTTTTTCATTTTAATTTGTATTTATGTTTGTTTATAGATATTTGTGGTTTTTTGTTCTATTTACAGATGATGTTATTGAGACAATTGAGTGCAACAAGCCTCCAACAAACATTTCTCCTGTTGTGTCCTACAACCGTAAAAGGAAGAAGTTAAAGTATCCACCAGAAGGTAAACGGAGAGTTGCAATATGGGCACATTACACTTTCACTATTGTTGAAGGTAAGGATGGTAAGTTTATGGCTCATGATGCAACAAGTAAATATTCCAAAACAGTCAAATAGTATGCTGGCCCTTCTTATGGCCCTTCTAATGTTATTAGTCATATTGAAAAATGCCTTGCTTATGTTAAGCATAAAGCTGAAAATCCTAATGCGTGTTCTGATTAAGATTAAAAGACCTATTATAGAATGTGTGCTGAGGCCATTATGTGTCATTCATATTCGCTTAGTATGGTTGAGCATGAGAAACTTAGGCAATTGCATTCTTATCTTAACCCAAATGTCAGACACATTTCTAAAAATACAACACTAAAATATTGTGTTTTTCAGCATCATGATATGAAGTCTTCTTTGCAAATTGCTCTGTCTTTGGTTAATAGTAAGGTGTGTTTTACTTGTGATTGCTGGACTTCTGAAGTATCATCTCGTGGTTATTTTACCTTGCTTGTGCATAATGTTGATAATAATTGGAAATTAAGATCCCACATTATGAATTTTAAGTACTTTCCCCCATCACATAAAGGAATTGGAAGTTGGAAGGAAAGACATTTTCTATGAAATATGATAATGCTAGTTCCATGGATGTCATGATAACTAGGTTGAAATATGATTTGCATTCTCGTTATGGTTTACCTTCAAATGGTAAGTATTTCCATGTTAGATGTTGTGCCAATGTTTTAAATATAATTGTGTAAGCTGGCATGAAAGTTGTGGATGATTGTGTGAAGAAGTTGCGTGATGGTGTGAATTATATTGATGGTTCTGTTTCAAGATTAACAAAATTTGAACAATGTGTTGTAGATTCTAACATTGCTTTTTTAGGGAAGTCAAGGTTGGATGTTCCCATTAGGTGGAACTTCAGCTATTTGATGATTATGAGTTATATCGATTTATTTTCAATTAGAGAGTCTTGTTGTGATTATGGACTAACTTTTGATGAATGGGAGATTGTTAAATATGTTTGTGACTTTCTTGAGCTTTTTTACCATATTAGGTGTATTGTTTTCGAGTTTTGAATGCCCAATTGCTAATCTATACTTTAAGAAAATCATAGAAATTGAAATATTATTAGAAGTGGGCTATATTAATGTGGTCGATAGTATTCAGAAAATGGCTAAGGAAATGTTGACAAAATTTGAGAAATATTGGGCTAATTATCAACTTGTGCTCTGTATCTGTTTTGTTTGATCCTTGTTATAAGTTGTGGTTGGTTCAAAGCATGTTTGGGTGTTTGGTTGTGGGAATTAAAATGGAGAAAAAAGTAAAACTTGTTTGTATTGCATTTATGGAGCTTTATAAGTTCTATGACAATATTTCCACCACTTCAGCATTTACATCTTACTCCAGTTCTACATCTACTCGAATATGGCTAGCATGATCCAGTTTATTATTTTGAACAATTGAGCCATTCTTTGATATGTAAATGTTGTGACTAAGTTGTATGGTTTTTTCTATTACGTTTTTTTTAGTAAAATGAGCCCAATAATTATAGTGGCGCATATGCTGAAAGTGGTGTGGATGCATATCTAAATGCACCCTTGATTCCACGCATTGAAGATGATTTTGATGTTCTTAAGTTTTAGCAGTCTTTCGCGTCTATATATCCTGTTTTTTCTACGATGCCGAAAGATATCTTGGCTATCCCTATCACATCGGTTGCATCAGAATCCTCATTTAGCATAAGTGGGAGAGTTTTAACCAAATATAGGTCATCTCTTCTTCCCAAAAATGTTGAGGCTTTCGTAACAACCCAAAACTGTTTATTTGGATACTTGAAAGAAGAGGAAGTTGATGAGTGTTTTGATGTTGTTAAAGAATCTATTTTTGACAAACAAGCCTCCAACAGACATTTCTCCTGTTGTGTCCTACAAACCTAAAAGGAAGAAGTTACAATCTCCACCAAAAGGTAAAAGAAGGGCTGCAATATGGGCACATTACACTTTCACTATGGTTGAACGTAAGGATAGTAAGTTTATGGCTCAAGCAAACATGAAAATATTGCAAACTAGTCGAATATTATGCTGACCCTTCTTATGGCCCTTCTAATTCTATTAGCTAGTCATATTGAAAAATGCCATGCTCATGTTAAGCATAAAGCTGAAAATCCTAATGTGTGTTTTGATTAAGATCACAAGACCTATTTTAGAATGTTTGTTGAGGCCATTATATGTCGTTCATATTCGCTTAGGATAGTTGAGCATAATAAGCTTAGGCAATTCCATTATTATCTTAACCCAAATATCAGACACATTTCTAGAAATACAATACTAAAATAAATTGTTATTCAGCATCATGATATGAAGTCTTCTTTGCAAACTGTTCTTTCTTTGGTTAATAGTAGGGTGTGTTTTACTTGTGATTACTAGACTTTTGGAGTATCATCTCGTGTTTATTTTACCTTGATTGTGCATTATGTTGACAATAATTGGAAATTAAAATCCCACATTCTGAATTTTAAGTACTTTCCCCCACGACATAAAGGGATTGATATATATATGTGTTTGGAGTTGATTAAGGATTGAAAGTTGGAGAGAAATATATTTTCTATGAAATTTGATAATGCTAGTTCCATGGATGTCATGATAACTAGGTTGAAATATGATTTATCGTTATGGTTTACCTTCAAATGGTAAGTATTTCCATGTTAGATGTTGTCCCCATGTTTTAAATATAATTGTGTAAGCTGGCATGAAAGTTGTGGGTGATTGTGTGAAGAAGTTGCGTGATGGTGTGAATTATATTAATGGTTCTGTTTCAAGGTTAACAAAATCTAAACAATGTGTTGTGGATTCTAACATTGCTTTTTTAGGGAAGTTAAGGTTGGATGTTCCCACTAGGTGGAACTCCAGCTATTTTATGATTATGAGTGCTATCAATTTATTTTCAATTAGAGAGTCTTGTTGTGATTATGGATTAACTTTTGATGAATGGGAGATTGTTAAATATGTTTGTGACTTTCTTGAGCCTTTTTACCATATTAGGTGTATTGTTTTCGAGTTTTGAATGCCCAATTGCTAATCTATACTTTAAGAAAATCATAGAGATTGAAATCTTATTAGAAGTGGGCCATATTAATGAGGTCGATAGTATTCAAAAAATGGCTAAGGAAATGTTGATAAAATTTGAGAAATATTGGGCTAATTATCAACTTGTGCTTTGTATCTATTTTGTTTGATCCTTGTTATAAGTTGTGGTTGGTTCAAAGCATGTTTGGGTGTTTGGTTGTGGGAATTGAAATGGAGAAAAAAAGTAAAACTTGTTTGTATTGCATTTTTGGAGCTTGATAAGTTCTATGACTATATTTTAATCAATTTGACATTTACATCATACTCCAGTTCTACATCTACTCAAACAATGGCTAGCATGATTCATGTTATTATTTTGAACAATTGAGCCATTTTTTGATATGTAAATGTTGTGAAACTAAGTTATATTACTATTTCTATTAAGTTTTTTTAGTAAAATGAGCCCAATAATTATAGTGGCTCATATGCTGAAAGTGGTGTGGGTGCATATCTAAATGCACCCTTGATTCCACGCACTGAAGATGATTTTGATGTTCTTAAGTTTTGGCAGTCTTCCGCGTCTATATATCCTATTTTTTCTACGACGCCGAAAGATATCTTGGCTATCCCTATCACATCGGTTGCATCGGAATCCTCATTTAGCATAGGTGGGAGAGTTTTAACCAAATATAGGTCATCTCTTCTTCCAAAAATGTTGAACAACCCAAAACTGTTTATTTGGATACTTGAAAGAAGAGGAAGTTGATGAGTGTTTTGATGTTGTTAAAGAATTTGTTTTTGACAATGTATACTTGGACTCTTTTCCAAGGGTATGCATAAATCTTTAGGTAATTTTTTGATTTTATATTTTATTGATCTTTTATTACTCATTTCCTTATATTTATAATTTGTAGGTTGAGTGAATTTTATTACCATTTTGCTTTTTGGTGTTTCCACTGTACTGATAAGTGGGTTTTTGTTTCTCAACAGTGCTCAAGTGTTGCTAACACTTGATATTTGCAACTTTTGGTTCATTGCTCATTTTTTTTTTGTATACTATGTAGGTGATAAATGATATAACCTTTTATGTTGTTGAGGCTTGATATATGTCTCTAATACTATGTTGAGCTTGATGAATATGCTCTCTTTGTTCTTTTGGTGGTGGTTTTTGGTGATGATATGTTATCCTTTGTGCGGATCTTGATGAGCCCCTTTTGTTTTGTGGGCTTGTTTCTCTGTCATGGTATGTTGTCATTAAAATCACATTGATCTTGATTTATACCCCTTCAGTTTTTGGCTGATTTTCAGTGCTAGTATGCTGGCTTATGAATCTGTTGATCGAAGTTGATGAACAAGCCCTTTTGTTTTGTTCGGTTGGATTTTGATAATAGTATGATGTCCCTTCTGTTGAGCTTGATGAAAATGTCTCTTTTGTTATGTTGGGCTTGTTTTCGGTAATGGTTTGCGTTCCCTAACACTCTTTTGAGCTTGATTAATTGCACCTTTTGTGTTGTTGGGCTGGTTTTCTATAATGGTATGACGTGCCTAATACGTGTTGAGCTTGATACCCATGGTATAATGGTAATTTTTCTTGATAAGTTTTGGTTTTTTCATTGTAATTTGTATTTATGTTTATTTATTGGTATTTTTTTTTTGGTTATGTTTACAGATGATGTTATTGAGACAATTGGGTCCAACAGACTTTTCTCTTGCTATGTCCTACAAACCTAAAAGCAAGAAGTTACAGTCTCCAGAAGGTAAAATAAGGGATGCAATATGGACACATTACACTTTCAGAATGATCGAAGGTAAGGATATATGGTAAGTTTATGGATCACACAACATTTAAATATTGCAAAAAAAGTCAAATATTATGTTGACCCTTCTTATGGCTCTTCTAATGCTATTATGTTAAGCATAAAGCTGAAAATCCTAATGCGTGTTCTGATTAAGATCAAAATATCTATTATAGAATGTTTGTTGAGGCCATTATGTGTTATTCATATTCGCTTAGGATAGTTGAACATGAGAAGCTTAGGCATTTGCATTATTATCTTAACCCAAATGTCAAACACATTTCTAGAAATACAATACTAAAATATTGTGTTCTTCAGCATTATGATATGAAGTCTTCTTTGCAAACTGCTCTTTCTTTGGTTAATAGCAGGGTGTGTTTTACTTGTGATTGCCGAACTCTGTAGTATCATCTCGTTGTTATTTTACCTTGATTGTGTATTATGTTGATAATAATTGGAAATTAAGATTCCACATTCTGAATTTTAAGTATTTTCCCCCACCACATGAAGGGATTGGTATATATACATGTTTGTTTTGAAGTTGATTAAAGATTGGAAGTTGGAGGGAAATACATTTTTATGAAATGTGATAATGCTACTTCCATGGATGTCATTATAACTATGTTCAAATCTGATTTGCATTCTCGTTCTGGTTTACCTTGAAATGGTAAGTGTTTCCATGTTAGATATTGTGCCCATGTTTCAAATATAATTATGTAAGCTAACATGAAAGTTGTTGATGATTGTGTGAAGAAGTTTTGTGATGGTGTGAATTATATTGATGGTTCTATTTTAAGGTCAACAAAATTTGAATAGCGTGTTGTGGATTATAATATTGCTTTTTTAGGGAAGTTTAGGTTGGATGTTCGCACTAGGTGGAGCTCCACCTATTTGATGATTATGAGTGCTATCGATTTATTTTCAATAATTAGGGAGTCTTCTATTGATTATGAACTAACTTTGGATGAATGGGAGATTGTTAAATATGTTTGTTACTTTTTTGAGCCTTTTTACCATATTAGGTGTATTGTTCTTTGGTTTTGAACACCCAATTGCTAATTTAAACTTGAAAAACATCATAGCAATTGAAAATTTATTAGAAGTGGTTCATATTCATGAGGTCGATAGTATATTCTGGAAATGGCGAAGGAAACGTTGACGAAATTTAAGAAGTATTGGACTGATTATTTGCTTGTGCTCTCAATATGTTTTGCTTTATCCTCGCTATAAGTTGAGGTTGGTTCAAAACATGTTCGGGTTTTTGATTGTCGGAATTGAAATAGAGAAAAAAGTGAAACTTGTTTATAATGCATTTGTGGAGCTTTATAAGGTCTATGACAATATTTCCACCATTTCGGCATTTACACCTTACTCCAGTTTTACAGTTACTCAAACAATGGCTAGCATGATTCAGGTTATTAGTTTGAACAATTGAGCCGTTCTTTAATATGTAAATGTTGTGACTAAGTTGTTGTCTTATTATTTCTATTATGTTTTTTTAGTAGTTTGAGACCAATAATTATAGTGGCTCAAATGCTGAAAGTGGTGTGGATGCATATCTAAATGCACCCTTGATTACACGCACTGAAGTTGATTTTGATGTCCTTAAGTTTTGGTAGTCTTCTGCGTCTATATATCCTGTTTTCTTTAGGATGCCAAAGACATCTTAGCTATCTCTATCACATCGATTGCATCAGAATCCTCATTTAGCACGGGTGCGAGAGTTTTGACCAAATAAAGGTCATCTCTTCTTTCCGAAAATGTTGATGCTTTTGTGACAACCCAAAACTGGTTATTTGGATACTTGAAAAAAGAGAAAGTTGATGAGTGTTTTTATGTTGTTAAAGAATATGTTTTTGACAATGTAGACTTGGACTCCCTTCCAAGGGTATGCATATTGCTTTAAGTAGTTTTTTGATTTTATATTTTATTGACCTTTTATTTCTTATTTCGTTATATTTATAATTTATAGGTTGAGTGAAGTTTATCACCAGTTCGCTGTTTGGTGGCCCCACTATACTGATTAGTGGGTTTTCGTTTCTCATCAGTGCTCAAGTACTGTTGCTAACACTTGATATTCACAACTTTTGGTTGCTCATTTTTTTTTGGTATATACTAAGTAGGTGATAATATACCTTTTTATGTTGTTGAAGCTTGATATATGTCTCTAATACTCTATTGAGCTTCATGAATATGATCTCTTTGTTCTTTTGGTGGTGGTTTTTGGTGATTGTATGCTATCCATTGTGCTGAGCTTGATGAGCTCCTTATGTTATGTGGGCTTCTTTTTCTGTTATGGTATGCTGTCCTTAAAATCACATTGAGCTTGATTTATATCCCCTTCAGTTTTTGGCTGATTTCCAATGCTAGTATGCTGGCTTATGAATCTGTTGATTGAAGTTGATGAACAAGCCCTTTTGTTCTGTTGGGTTGGATTTTGATAATAGTATGATGTCCCTTCTATTGAGCTTGATAAAAATGCCCCTTTTGTTATGTTGGGCTTGTTTTCGGTAATGATTTGTGTTCCCTAACACTCTGTTGAGCTTGATTAATATGCTCCTTTTGTGTTGTTGGGCTTGTTTTCTATAATGGTATGATGTCCATGGCCTAATACTTTGTTGATCTTGATACACATGGTATAATGGTAATTTTTCTTGATTAGTTTCTGTTTTTTCATATCAATTTATATTTATGTTTTTTATAGGTATGTATTTGTGTTTTTTTTTTTTGTTCTTTTTACAGATGAATGTATTGAGACAATTGGGTCCAACAAGCCTCCAACAGACATTTCTCCTGTTGTGTCCTACAAACCTAAAATGAAGAAGTTACAATATCCACTAGAAGGTAAAAGAAGGGTTGCTATATGGGCACATTACACTTTCATTATGTGTTATTCATATTCGCTTAGGATAGGTTAGCATGAGAAGCTTAGGCAATTGCATTCTAATCTTAACCCAAATGTCAAACACATTTCCAGAAATACAATACTATAGTATTGTGTTTTTCAGCATTATGGTATGAAGTCTTCTTTGCAAACTACTCTTTCTTTGGTTAATAGTAGGCTTTGTTTTACTTGTGATTGATAGAATTCTGGAGTATCATCTCGTGGTTATTTTACCTTGATTGTGCATTATGTTGATAATAATTGGAAATTAAAATACAACAATCTGAATTTTAAGTAATTTCCACCCACCACATAAAGGGGATTGATATATATTTGTTTTGGAGTTGATTAAGGATTGGAAGTTGGAGATAAAGACATTTTCTATAAAATGTGATAATGCTAGTTCCACGGATGTCATGATAACTACGTTGAAATCTGATTTGCATTCTCATTATGGGTTTGCCTTCAAATGGTAAGTGTTTCCATGTTAGATGTTGTGCCCATGTTTTAAATATAATTGTGTAAAAGTTGTTGGTGATTGTGTGAAAAAGTTGCGTGATGGTGTGAATTATATTGATGGTTCTGTTTCAAGGTTAACAAAATTTGAACAATGTGTTGTGGATTCTAACATTTTTTTTTTTTAAGGAAGTTAAGGTTGGATGTTCCCACTAGGTGGAACTCCACCTATATGATGATTATGAATGCTATCGATTTTTTTCAGTTAGAGAGTCTTGTTTTGATTATGGACTAACTTTGGATGAATGGGAGATGGTTAAATATGTTTGTGGCTTTCTTAAGCCTTTTTTTACCATATTAGGTGTATTTCTCTTTGGGTCTCAATACCCAATTACTAATTTATACTTGAAAAACATCATAACAATTGAAAGATTATTAGAAGTGCGTCATATTCATGAGGTTAATAGTATTCAAGAAATGGATAAGGAAATGTTGACAAAATTTCAGAAGTATTGGGTTGATTATTCACTTGTGCTCTTTATCTATTTTGCTTGATCCTCGTTATAAGTTGAGGTTTGTTCAAAGCATGTTTGAGTGTTTGGTCGTGGGAATTGAAATGGAGAATTTATATTTTAGAATTTTTTCACCAAATACCCTGACATATTGAAAAATTAACCAAATACCCTCAATGTTTCAAAAATGTACCATATACCCTTGAGTTTTCAAAAATGTTCACCAAATACCCTTTTTCTAACTTCCGTTAGGTTGCCGTTAATGTTATTTACAATATTGCAATCATTAACCCCTAATTCCTAATTCTAACCCTAATCTAACCCTTCCCCTTACCCTAATCTTAAACCTAAACCTTACCCTTACCCTTACCCCAAACCATAACCCACCCAGCCCACCACCCCTCCACCCAACCCCAACCCCAGCCCCTACCCCTTCCCCCCACCGCCGACCTCCCCCACCTTGTCTTCGTTCTCCGTCGACTCCTCCACCCCCTCTTCGTTCTTCGCAGAATCCCCCACCCCCTCTTCGTTCTCCGCCGGAATCCCCCACCCCCTCTTCATTCTCCGTCGACTCCCCCACCCCCAACGCAAAAATCCAACCCACCCCGCGCGAAAATCTCAGTTGAAGCGACGGTGAACGAAGAAGGGTGGGGGAGGGGGAGAGGGAGGGATGCTGCCGGGGAGGGGGAAAGGGGAGGTCGGTGGTGGAAGGGAGGGGGATGCGGTGGTGGAGGGGGAGAGTGGGGGTGGGGGTGGGGGTTGGGCCTGGGGTGGAGGGGTGGTGGGCTGGGTGGGTTAGGGTTTGGGGTAAGAGTATAGGTTTAAGATTAGGGTAAGGGTAAGGGTTAGATTAGGATTAGGGTTAAGATTAGAATTAGGGTTTAAGGTTAATAATGGTAAAATTGTAAATAAAGCTTAAGGTGACTTAACGACAGGTAGAGAAAGGGTGTCTAATGCACAGTTTTGAAAAGTCAGGGGTATATGGTGCATTTCTGGAACATTGAGGGTATAGTTAATTTGTTAAATTGTCAGGGGTATTTGGTGAAAAAATCCTATATTTTATTGACCTTTTATTACTCATTTCGTTATATTTATAATTTCGAGGTTGAGTGAAGTTTATTACTAGTTTCTTATTTGGTGTCCCCACTGTACTGATTAGTGGGTTTTTGTTTCTCATCGGTGCTCAAGTGTTGCTAACACTTGATATTCGCAACTTTTGGTTGCTTATTTTTTTTGGTGTATACCAAGTAGGTGATAAATATATCTTTTTATGTTGTTGAGGCTTGATATATGTCTCTAGTACTATGTTGAGCTTGATTAACATGCTTTCTTTGTTCTTGGTGGTGGTTTTTGGTGATAGTATGCTATCCTTTATGCTATGCTTGATGAGCCCCTTTTGTTTTGTGGGCATGTTTTTCTGTTATGTTATTGCTGTCCTTAAAATCACATTGAGCTTGATTTATATCCCCTTCTATTTTTGGCTGATTTTCAATGCTAGTATGCTGGCTTATGAATCTGTTGATAGAAGTTGATGAACAAACCCTTTTGTTCTGTTGAGTTGGCTTTTGATAATAGTATAATGTACCTTCTGCTGAGCTTGATGAAAATGTCCCTTTTGTTATGTTGGGCTTGTTTTCGGTAATGGTTTGCGTTCCCTAACACTCTGTTGGGCTTGATTAATACGCCCCTTTGGTGTTGTTGCGCTGGTTTTCTCTAATGGTATGATGTCTCTAATACTTTGTTGAGCTTGATACACATGGTATAATGGTAATTTTTCTTGATAAGTTTCTGTTTTTTTATTTTTATTTGTATATATGTTTATTTATAGGTATTTGTGTGTTTTTTGGTTCTGTTTATAGATGATGTTATTGAGACAATTGGGTCCAACAAGCCTCCAACAAACAATTCTCCTACTGTGTCCTACAAACTTAAAAGGAAGAAGTTAAAGTCTCCGCCAGAAGGTAAAAGAAGGGCTGCAATATGGCATATTATACTTTCACTATGGTTGAAGGTAAGGATGGTAAGTCTATGGCGCATGCAACATGTAAATATTGCAAAATAGTGAAAGATTATGCTGACCCTTCCGGGTTCCTTCAAAAAAAAAATGTTGACCCTTCTTATAGACATTCTAATGCTATTAGCGAGTCATATTGAAAAATGTGATGCTTATGTTAAGCATAAAGCTGAAAATTCTTATGAGTGTTCTAATTATGATCAAAAGACCTATTATAGAATGTTTGCTGATGCCATTATGTGTCATTCATATTCGCTTAGGATAGTAGAGAATGATAAGGTTAGGCTATTGCATTCTTATCTTAACCCAAATTTCAGACACATTTCTAGGAATACAATTCTAAAATATTGTGTTTTCCAGCATTATGATATGAAGTCTTCCCTCGAAACTGCTCTTTCTTTGGTTAATAGTAGGGTGTGTTTTACTTGTGATTGCTGGACTTTTGGAGTATCATCTCGTGGTTATATTACCTTGATTGTGCATTATGTTGATAATAATTGGAAATTAAGGTCTCACATTATGAATTTTTATTATTTTCCCCCACCACATAAAGGGAATTGTATGTCTTTTTTGGAGTTGATTAAGGATTGTAAATTGGAGGGAAAGAGATTTTCTAAGAAGTGTTATAATGCTAGTTCCATGGATGTCATGATAAATAGGTTGAAATCTGATTTGCATTCTCGTTCTGGTTTACCCTCATATGGTAAGTATTTCCATGTTAGATATTGAGCCCATATTTTAAATATAATTGTGTAAGCTAGCATGAAAGTTGTTGATGATTGTGTGAAGAAGTTGCAGGATGGTGTGAATTATATTGATGGTTCTGTTTCAAGGTTAACAAAATTTGAACAATTTGATGATTATGAGTGCTATCGATTTTTTTTTCAATTAGAAAGTCTTGTTTTGTTAATGAATGGGAGATTGTTAAATTTGTTTGTGACTTTTTTGAGCCTTTCTACCATATTAGCTGTATTGTTTTCTGGTTCTGAATACCCAACTGCTAATTTATACTTTAAGAACAACATAACAAATGAAAGATTATTAGAAGTGGGTCGATAGTATTCAAGAAAGGGCTAAGGAAATGTTGATAAAATTTGATAAGTATTGGGCTGATTATTCACTTGTGCTCTCTATCTATTTTGTTTGATTCTCGTTATAAGTTGAGGTTTGTTCAAAGCATGTTTGGGTGTTTGGTTGTGGGAATGGAAATGGAGAAAAAAGTGAAACTTGTGTATAATGTATTTTTGGAGCTTTATAAGTTTTATGACAATATTTTCATCAGTTTGACATTTACATCTTACTCCAATTCTACATATACTCAAACAATGGCTAACATGATTCAAAGTTGTTATTTTGAACAATTGAGCGATTGTTTAAGATGTAAATGTTGTGACTATGTTGTTATCTTATTATTTATATTATGGTTTTTTAGTAATTTGAGGTCAATAATTATAGTGGATCAAATGCTGAAAGTGGTGTGGATGCATATCTAAATGCACCCTTGATTCCACGCACAAAAGTTGATTTTTAAGTCCTTAAATTTTGGCAGTCTTCCGCGTCTATATATCATGTTCTTTCGAGGATGGCCAAAGATATCTTGGCTATCCTATCACATCAGTTACATACTTACATCAGAATCCTCGTTTAGCAAGGGTGACAGAGTTTTGACCAAATATAGGTCATCTCTTCATTCCCCAAAACGTTGAGGTTTTCGTGACAACCCAAAACTAGTTATTTGGATATTTGAAAGAATAGGAAGTTGATGAATGTTTTAATGTTGTTAAAGAATCTGTTTTTGACAATGTAGACTTGGACTCCCTTCCAAGGGTATGCATATTACTTTAGGTAGCTTTTTGATTTTATATATTATTGACCTTTTATTACCTGTTTCCTTATATTTATAATATGTAGGTTGAGTGAAGTTTATTACCAGTTTGCTCTTTCATGTCCCCACTGTACTGATTAGTGGGTTTTTTTTCATTAGTGCTAAAGTGTTGTTAACACTTGATAAGTGTTACTCAGGTTTTTGGGTGTATACTAAGTAGGTGATAAATATACCCTTTTATGTTGTTGAGGCTTGATATACGTCTCTAATACTATGTTGAGCTTGATGAATATGCTCTCTTTGTTCTTTTGGTGGTGGTTTTTGGTGATGGTATGCTATCCTTTGTGCTGAGCTTGATGAACCCCTTTTGTCCTTAAAATCCCATTGAGCTTGATTTATATCCTTTTTAGTTTTTGGCTGATTTTCAGTGCAAGTATGATGGCTTATGAATCTGTTGACCAAAGTTGATGAACAAGCCCTTTTGTTCTGTTGGGTTAGACTTTGATAATAGTATGTTGTCCCTTCTGTTGAGCTTGATGAAAATGTCACTTTTGTTATGGTGCGCTTGTTTTCGGTAATGGTTTGCGTTCCCTAACACTCTGTTGAGCGTGATTAATACGCACCTTTGGTGTTGTTGTGTTGGTTTTTTCTAATGGTATGATGTCCCTAATACTTTGTTGAGCTTGATACACATGGTATAATAGTAATTTTCCTTGATAAGTGTTTGTTTTTTATTTTAATTCGTATTTATGTTTATTTGAAGGTATTTGGTTTTTTTTTGTTCTGTTTATACATGATGTTATTGAGACAATTGGGTCCAATAAGCCTCCAACAGACATTTCTCCTGCTGTGTCCTACAAACCTAAAAGGAAGAAGTTACAGTCTTCACCAGAAGGTAAAAGAAGGGTTGTCATATGGGTACATTACACTTTCACTATGATTGAAGGTAAGGATGGTAAGTTTATGGCTCATGCAACATGTAAATATTGCAAAAATAGTCAAATATTATGCCGACCATTCTTATGGCCCTTGTAATGCTATTAGTCATATTGAAAAATGCCATGCTTATGTTAAGAATAAAGCTGAAAATCCTAATGCGTGTTCTGATAAGATCAAAAGACCTACTATAGAATGTTTTTGCTGAGGCCATTATGTGTCATCCATATCCGCTTAGGATAGTTGAGCATGAGAAGCTTAAACAATTGTATTCTTATCTTAACCCGAATGTCAAACACAATTCTAGAAATACAATACTAAAATATTGTGTTTTTCAGCATTATGATATGAAGTCTTCTTTGCAAACGACTCTTTCTTTGGTTAATAGTAGGGTGTGTTTTACTTGTGATTGTTGGACTTTTGCAGTATCATCTCGTGGTTATTTTACATTGATTATGCATTATGTTGATAATAATTGAAAATTAAGATCCCACATTTTGAATTTTAAGTAATTTCCCCCCACCATATAAAGGGATCGATATATATATATATATATATATATATATATATATATATATATATATATATATATATATATATGTATATATATATATATATATATATAGATATGTATATATATATATATAGATATGTATATACATATATATATATATATATATATATATATATATGTATATATATATATATATATATAGATATGTATATACATATATATAGATATGTATATACATATATATATATATATGTATATATATATATGTTTATTTTGGAGTTGATTAAGGATTGGAATTGAAGGTAAAAATATTTTCTATGAAATGTGATAATGCTAGTTCCATGAATGTCATGATAACTAGGTTAAAATTTGATTTCCATCCTCGTTCAGGTTTACCTTTAAATGGTAAGTATTTCCATGTTAGATGTTGTGCCCATGTTTTAAATATAATTGTGTAAGCTGGCATGAAAGTTTTTGATGATTGTGTGAAGAAGTTGCGTGATGGTGTGAATTATATCGATGGTTATGTTTCAAGGTTAACAAAATTAAGGTTGGATGTTCCCACTAGGTAGAACTCGACCTATTTGATGATTATGAGTGCTATCGATTTATTTTCAATTAAAGAGTCTTCTTTTCATTATGGACTAACTTTAGATGAATGAGAGATTATTAAATATGTTTGTGACTTTCTTGAATCTTTTTACCATATTAGGTGTATTTTTTTTCTGGTTCTGAATACCCAACTGCTAATTTATACTTTAAGAATAGCATAGTAATTGAAAGATTATTAGAAGTGGGTTATATTCATGAGGTTGATAGTATTTTGAAAATGGCTAAGGAAATGTTGACAAAATTTGAGAAGTATTAGGCTGATTATGCACTTGTGCTCTCTATCTGTTTTGCTTTTAATCCTCGTTATATGTTGAGGTTTGTTCAAAGCATGTTTGGGTGTTTGGTCACGAAAATTGAAATGGAGAAAAAGTGAAACTTGTTTATAATGCATTTGTGGAGCTTTATAAGTTCTATGAAAATATTTTCATCAGTTTGACATTTACATCTTACTCCAGTTCTACATATACTCAAACAATGGCTAGCATGATTCAGGTTATTATTTTTAACAATTGAGCCATTCTTTGATATGTAAATGTTGTGACTAAGTTGTTGTCTTCTTATATCTATTATGTTTTTTTTAGTAATTTGAGGCTAATAATTATAGTGGCTCAAATGCTGAAAGTGGTGTCAATGCATATCTAAATGCGCCCTTAATTTCACGCACTGAAGTTGATTTTGATGTCCTTAAGTTTTGGCAGTCTTTTGCGTCTATATATTGTGTTCTTTCTAGGATGACGAAAGATAACTTGGCTATCCCTATCACATTGCACTAGTGGAAAAACTGCTTTTGCTACTTATCAAATGCTTTGGTTGTCTAATCAACCTAAGCATTTGTGAAAATTTCAATTAAAAAAATTCACAAATGCTCATGTTGATTAGTCAACCGGAGCATTTGATGTCAAATGCTCCAGTTGACTAATCAACACAAGCATTTGTGAATAAGTGCTCCGCGCCTCTAGTCAATCAACCCGAGCATTTGGTTGTCGTTTTTTTTATTAGTATTAATTCCCCCTACCTCCCTCCCTCTTCAAATGAAATCACTGCTCCCCTCCAATACCTTGTCTTTCTGTTCTCTCCCTCCCTTAACTGGTTTCTCTTTCTCTCTCATCCCCGTCTCCTTCCATACTTAACCACCGAAACGCTAACTACTCCATTTCTACCCTCCTTATCTCCATCTCCTTATCTTCACATTGGTTTTCATGCTAAAATCCCTAATAATTCGTAAGAAGCTCTGAATTCGGATGGATCCCTCATTTCTAGGGTTTCCAATTCAATTTTCACTCGCATTTCACCCATTCTTCACAAAAACAAGTAAGTGGCTCGATTTTTTTTCTTTTTTTTCGATTTTTGATTTATTTTGTCCTAAAACTTGAACCCTAGAAATCGAAGAAGATTCATTTCTCCCTTACACGAGTTCCCCTGAATTTTTTTCTCTCTTCAGATCTTGATGTCTCATACGAGTTCTTCAGCGCCGTTCTTCAGCACCGCGGTAGAAGGCGGCGGCGATGGTGGTTCTTCAGCATCTCTATCTCTCTCTCATCCTTTTTGTGTCAGTTCTTCAGCGTCGTTCATTCAGGTTTGTGATTTTTTTTGTAGTTGAGTGTCAACTTTGCTCATCTAACTGTAATTCAATTAATGTTGTCTGGAGGAACTCATTTTACGTTTTTTTTCTTAGATTCATTATCTTTTGTTTTTTTGATTTTTTTGATTTTTTTGTTGTTGATTTTTTTCGATTTTGTTTTTGTCAATTTTGTAAACCCTAACTTCTAATTTTATGGTTTATGTGGCTGGATTCAGTTTGAACTAAATTTTCACATATATCTTGGTTCATAACTTTCTCATTTGGGTTTATGATACTTATATGATATTGAGATTTATTTTGGCACTACTGCAAAATTGGTAAACAATTTTGGGTTTTTTAAAAATTTGTTTTTGGGGTTGAAACTCGTTGACTTTCTCATGACTAAAAGAAATGAAACCCCAATTTTCATCTTTAATTTCAATATTAAGATTCTCAGTTAGAAGATATAAGTTTGAACAAGTAACTTATTATGAGATTGGAGTAGGTATACCTATTCTTGATCTGTGGAAAATTAATGTGGAAATACAGATAGTTGGATTGACAAATGCAATGATTAAACACTGTAAAAGTTTAGATGGTTTGGAGGATGCTATTGACATTGTTGGTACTGTGCGATGGTCGAGGGATGGTCGCACGGTGAATATCTCTACGGGTGCTTCGATATTGGCTGTTGCTTGTGGCGTAAAAGTAGCCAAGGTTGCATCTTATTCTTTGCTTCTTGTAGTAGAAGGAAATGGTGTGTTTTGTATGGAGGGGTTATTCATATTGATATTGTGATATAGTGTGTACAAAATGATTATGAATTGTTTAGCTTGATGATACAATACTTTAAACTTAAAAGCTTTGAAGGAGCTTTGCAAATTGTGTAAGGTTTTGACGATGGATTGTGTTTTTGGGGTTTATGTTGCAGCAAGGGAACAAATCAAGCTCTTCAGCTTATGGGAGTGCAGATGTCTTGGAAGAATTAGGGATTGCCATAGACTTGGAGCCTGAGGTCTGTCATTGATATATATAATAGTTTTGTCTTAGAGATTTGCTTTTGTACTATGTGTTTCCTAATGTTTTCGGTTGTATCAGTTAGAAGATGCATGATTCTGTTGCAAGCTTTCAAATTTAGAACAAAGCCCAAGAAAGGGATTTTAAGTTCAATGGGACCATTTAATTAATTAATAATGCTTTAGTTCTAATTTTGAGCTCTTATTGATTCAAGTATCTTTAGGCGCTTCATCTTTTAATAAATTGGAGTTAAACGGAGTAGTAGCTAAATAGTTACTATTTTCAGGGGCCTAAATATGATATTAGCTTAGAGTCCCCTTAATTGTCGAGACGGATAAAAGCCTCATTTACTATGCTACAAAATTTGTTTGATTTTCAGTGGATGTTAAACATCTTGTTACTTCCCTAGCTGGCAATCTATTTGTTTGTGCCATATCCTCAGGTTACCAGGTAAAACTAAACCCACCTCCCCTTCTCCAAGAACAAGGATTTTAACCCCTTTTGGAAAATCTAGGTTTCAAATTCGTTGATTATAATATCATGTTCCCTCTCTTTATGTAGCACGATCATATAATATGGTTGCTTTTAGTTTACAGTATGCATATTACATGTTAGATGAAATTCCCCGACAAGTTCTAATGTGACCCTTTTTTTATTTGATGAATTGCATATCACCTCTTTGATGAAATGCTACTACCAGTTTTGATTTGACCCTTTTTCCTGCTTGATTATACGTATGTCACTTTTTTGATGAAATGCCACTAATAGTTTTAGGAGCTGAGAAAAGGAAGACAGTGTATATATGATGGAATATGCAAATAGCTGAGAAGTGGAATAACTAATAAGAACAATAATTTCTCCCTTTTCAGTTTTTTTTTCCTTGTTTTGTTGAATTAATGTTGCTATCTTTTTTGAGTTTTGGTGTATTTCAGGTTGTAGTGATCTCTTTGTGATATCTAGTCCAACACTGACTTTACAGCAGTTGAGAGAGGTAGAAGACAAACATGGATGGTATGTAGGATTTTCAACTTGTTGTCAAGTGCATGATTAGTTGCATTTTTAGTTATGATTTCGATGGTTGTTAGCATTCGGGTTGCCTTGGTTATCATTTTGCTTATCCGCGTGGTTAATGTGTCTTATTTGGTTTGTTGGTTTGTTTTATATAGATAGAGAAGATTTTTAGAAGCTTATATGATGCTTGATATGGTTGTATAGGGGTTATACACTATTTTTATTATAAGCTTATTATGTTTACAACTAGGACCATTAGAAAAGAGATTCTACTCCTCGACCTTGTTCTTGACATCACAACTCATCTAATCACAAACATGATTGCAGTGAATCTGTTTTTACTTTCAGAGTTCATTCAAATGCTTCTTGAAGTTATTGATTGAGTTTCAGATTTTTTGAGTATTTAATCTAGAGTGTTTTGGACTGACTTTATAAAACTGTATTAGCTAATAGTATTATAGCCCATAACTTTATTATAGCCCCAACCCCCCTCCTAAGACCTACAATGCAAATCATGGCATAAAGAGATAACAGTATTATAGCCCATAACTTTAGTTGACACAATAACATCCCAAGATGATGACTATGAGCCCTAAAAGCTGTGTAACATTAAAGTTGACATTCTTGTAAATATACAAGTTCAGCCACAATATTTGCTTCTAAAGAGATTGCAAATCCATGTTTTACTTATCTATTTTGTTGATCTAAATGCAGGGTTCATTCGTAAACGTCAATAAATACCAATTTATAAAGAGAAAGCCTTCATAATTAGGATCAGTACCTTCTTCATCTCCTGCTGGTATTCCAGAATTCTAAGTTCAGTAATAGTCCTGAGAAGGTTAACTAGAAAGCCATGCGTCGATTCACTGATGAGACTGTATCTACGAATAATATTGCAATTTTCTTGTAGTCTATGACATCTTCAAAAGGCAATTCAATATGGTCACTGATTATAACTGGAATACACATGCTTACGATGGCATCAAATAGTCGACATGCAGATGGAGTATCGCCTGCAGGATGTAAACATAACTTTGACGTGTGCATTCCTTGCATGGCTGCACGTCTACTCTCTCGTGACTGTGCACCATGTTTCATGACAACATCACTTTCATTCTTGAGAATTTCAAACAACATATCCCACTGTTTCCTTTTGATTAAAAATTTTTCGGTTTTGGCTTGTTCTTTAATCACCTGCAGACTGTAGAAGGGCAAAAGCACAAGCTGGAAGAAAGCGAGCGATTGCTTAATCAAAGGAGGTATGATGCTCATTCTTCTCCTGCATGTGAATTTAGGTTTTGTGTTGTATTTAACACGCATTCTGTGATCCCAGGGATTTGATTTCCAATTATAAAAACTCTGTGGAAGAGTTAATTCAGTCAGAGCCTTGATACGTGCTCAAACTCCAAATCCGGTGAGCTCCATGTGTCTGCATGTTTTTCCTCGTATTTAACTGATATTAAATCAGGTGAAGAACAGATCACACATGAAATGTTGTTTGATTGCATTGCTGTTTTACTTAGCAATTATTGTATTGAGACAACATAGTTCTTAATATGAATAAACAGAATGTCAGCAGAAAAAAATCATGTCACAATTACTTATTTTTAGGTATAAGGAAATCTCCAATCAGTTGATACCTGTTTTGGTCTTGAAGGAAATTAGGTGAAACAAAATGCTATGTTTGTCTTCAGACCAAGCTCATTTATACAGTGTGAGTCTGTGAGAAGAATATAAAGTGGTTACATTGTTTTATTTTCTCCAAGAAAGCTTGGTTGTGAGTTGTGACTAGTTTCACTGATTATTAAGTTTTGGTGCATGGGATTCCAGAAAATGTGATGTCCTTGTAACATTTATGGAATATGTTCATATGGATATATTAGTTTACCTTAATGTTAATTGTTATTTATTTGTACTATATCTTGTATTTATGAACAAAAATATTAGAAATGAAACTTTTATCTACATGTAAATGATTGTCCATCAATTTAGGATAAAAAAAGCCAAAAAACAAATATTTTTTTTTAAAATTTTTAGGGGCTCCAATGCTCCGGTTTTATCTTAAAAACCGGAGCATTTGTAACATAAATGCTCCGGTTAACGGTTACAACCGGAGCATTTGTAAAAGTCTCAAATGCTCGGGCGACGTCTGCTACGCGTCAAATACGGAGCATTTGTGGCCTAAAAAATCGGAGCATTTGAGGTTTTTTCTACTAGTGTTGTTTGCATCAGATTCCTCATTTAGCATGGACGGGAGAGTTTTGACCAAATATAGGTCATCTCTTCATTGCCAAAGAATGTTGAGGCTTTCGTGACAACCCAAAACTGGTTATTTGGATACTTGAAAGAAGAGGAAGTTGATGAGTGTTTTGATGTTGTTAAAGAATCTGTTTTTTGACAACGTAAACTTGGACTCCCTTCCAAGGGTATGCATATGTCTTTAGGTAGTTTTTTGAATTTATATTTGTAATTTGTAGGTTGAGTGAAGTTTATTACCAGTTTGCTATTTAGATTCCCCAGTCCCCACTGTACTGATTAATGGGCTTTTATTTCTCATCAGTGCTCAAGTGATGCCTACACTTGATATTCGCAAATTTTGGTTGCTCATTTTTTGGGTGTATACTAAGTAGGTGATAACACTTGTAGAATAATTGATTATTGTTGCGGTCATTAAGTGGGCTTATGGCGGGCGGCGGTTTTGGTCGCGCAACAATTAAGAGGGCAGTAATAGGTAATTAACTTATTGTTGTGGTTCTTGGCCATAGCAATAGGCCAAGACATAGCTGCGGTTTCTGGCCAAAATCGCAGCAATAGGTTTGTTTTTATTAACAGGTCTATTGATGCGGTTTTGAGAAGAAACCGCAGCAATAGGATCACCTTTTTTTTTTTATAAAAAAAATAGAAAAATAAAACTTAAATCTGCATATTATTTTCAGCATCAAAATAAAAAAAAACCAGAATTAACTTAAATCTACATAGTACGGTGCATTGAATTCATAATGAAGCAAATAAACCACAAGTTAAATCAAATTTGTATAAACTAAATTTTTTTGAAGGGAATAAAAAATTAAAACAAGTTACATCATCAAAATAAAATGACTCAGACGATTTCAACACCAAAAAGTTAAAACTAACTACAGCATCAAAAAGTTGAAACACTCAAACTAATTACTGCATAAAACAGTTGAAACTAATTACAACACCAAAATTTAAACCAACTACAATTTCAAAAAGTTGAAAGCGGCGAACATGAACTCGCGGCAAAGGTGGAGAACGTGGACTCGCAGCGAAGGCGGCGAACGTGGCTTCGCGGCGTATGCGGCGAACGTGGACTCGCGGTGAAGGCGGTGAACGTGGACTTGCGATGAAGAGAGATCCGGTTGAAAGCGGCGAACGTGACTCACGACGACGGCTGAAATTCGATTGAGATCTAAAAACTTCCGTGGCTGAGATCTAAAAAATTCGTGTCGGACAACGATGGTTGAGAACGTGGACTCGCGACGAAGGCGGCGAACCTAGACTCGACGATTTTCAGCGGAAGTGGAAGGAGATCCGAAGGGGAAGGCAGAGGAAGGACTTAGAGGATATTGCGATGGTGACGAGAGGAGTGAGAGGAAAGAGAAGGCAGAGGAGTGAGAGGAAAGAGGCGCCTAAGTGACACAGGAGAGATGAAAGGAGGAAAAAGAAAACCCTAAGTGACACGTCTTTTATACTTTTTTTAATATTTTTAATGATATTGCTGCGGTTTTTGTCAAGAACCGCAATAATATATTAATATATTAATTTTTTAATATATTACTACGATTCTTGACAAAAACCGCAGCAATGTGTCTGCTCAAATAATCAACTTTTTCCAAAATTTTTCTTGTTGACACCATATTGCTACGGTTTTAGGCCAAAATCGCAACAATATCTTTATTTTGTATTTTACCTTTTCTTTTTACGTGATATATTGCTGCGTACGGGTAAAACCGCAGTAATGCGACCACGACAATAAGCAATTATTCTACTAGTGTGAATATACCCTTTTATGTTGCTGAGGCTTGATATATGTCTCTAATACTATGTTGAGCTTGATGAATATGCTCTTTTTGTTCCTTTGGTGGTGGTTTTATTTGGTCATGGTATGCTATCCTTTGTGCTGCGCTTGATGAGCCCCTATTGTTCTGTTATGGTATGCTATTCTTAAAATCCCATTAAGCTTGATTTATATCCCCTTTAGTTTTTTGCTGGTTTTCAGTGGTAGTATGTTGGCTTATGAATCTGTTGACTGAAGTTGATGAACAAGCCCTTTTGTTTAGTTGGGTTCGATTTTGGTAATAGTATGATGTCCCTTCTGTTGAGCTTGATGAAAATGCCCCTTTTGTTATCTTTGGCTTGTTTTCGATAAAGGACATTTCTTGAGGTACCCTTGAGGTTTGACTTAATTCTCAAACTATCCTTTTTGAATTTTGAAGTTCAAATTTTGAGTTTCAAATGTACCTTAGGAAATTAATGCACTTGAATTTCAGTGTATGATAAGGGTATTTTGACCCCAAATACAAAGTTCAGGAGTATCTCAGGGGTAATTTGAGAATTATGTCAAACCTCAAGGATACCTGAGGAAATTTTCCTTTCAGTAATGGTTTGCTTGTCCTAACACTCTGTTGAGCTTGATTAATATACCCTTTTTGTCTTGTTGGGCGGTTCTCTATAATGGTATGAGGTCCTTAATACTTTATTTGATACACATGGTATAATGGTAATTTTTCTTAATAAGTTTACGTTTTTTCATTTTAATTTGTATTTATGTTTATTTATTGGTATTTATATTTTTTTTGTTCTGTTTATATATGATGTTTTTGAGACAATTGGGTCCAACACGCCTCCAATTGACATTTCTCTTGCCGTGTCCAACAAATCTAAAAGGAAGAAGTTACAGTCTCCACTAGAAGGTAAAAGAAGGGCTGCAATATGGGCACATTACACTTTCACTATGGTCGAAGGTAAGGATCGTAAGTTTATGACTCATACAACATGTAAATATTGCAAAATAGTCAAATATGCTGACCCTTCTTATGGCACATCTAATGCTATTAGTCATATTGAAAAATGTCATGCTTATGTTATGTATAATGCTGAAAATCCTAATGCGTGTTCTGATTATTATCAGAAGGCCTTTTGCTGAGGCCATTATGTGTCATTCATATTCGCTTACGATAGTTGAGCATGAGAATCTTGAGCAATTGCATTCTTATCTTAACCCAAATGTCAGACACATTTATAGAAATACAATAGTAAAATATTGTGTTATTCAGCATCATGATGATATGAAGTCTTCATTGTAAACTGTTCTTTCTTTGGTGAATAGTAGGGTGTGTTTTACTTGTGATTGCTGGACTTTTAGAGTATCATCTCGTGGTTATCTTACCTTGATTGTGCATTATGTTGATAACAATTGGAAATTAAGATTCCAAATTTTTAATTTTAAGTACTTCCCCCTACCACATAAAGGGATTGATATATATATGTTTATTTTGGAGTTGATTAAGGATTAGAAGTTGGAGGGAAAGACATTTTTTATGACATATGATAATGCTAGTTCCATGGATGCCATGATAACTAAGTTAAAATCTGATTGACATTCTCGTTCTAGTTTACCTTCAAATGGTAAGTATTTTCATGTTAGATGTTGTGCCCATGTTTTACATATAATTGTGTAATTAAGCTGGCATGAAAATTGTTGATGATTGTGTGAAGTAGTTGCGTGATTGTGTGAATTATATTGATGGTTCTGTTTCAAGGTTAACAAAATTTGAAAAATGTGTTGTGGATTCTAACATTGCTTTTTTAGGGAAGTTAAGGTTGGATGTTCCCACTAGGTGGAACTCCACCTATTTGATGATTATGAGTGTTATTGATTTATTTTCAATTAGAGAGTCTTCTTTTGATTATGGACTAACTTTGGATGAAATGGAGACTGTTAAATATGTTTGTGACTTTCTTGAGCCTTTTTACCATATTAGGTGTATTGTTCTCTGGATCTGAATACTCAATTGCTAATTTATAATTTATGAACATCATAGCAATTGAAAGATTATTAAAGTGGGTAATATTCATGAGGTCGATGGTATTCAGGAAATGGCTAAGGAAATGTTGACGAAATTTGAGAAGTATTGGACTGATTATTCACTTGTGCTCTCAATTTGTTTTGCTTTATCCTCGCTATAAGTTGAGGTTGGTTCAAAGCATGTTTGGGTGTTTGATTGTGGGAATTGAAATGGAGAAAAAAGTGAAACTTGTTTATAATGCATTTGTGGAGCTTTATAAGTTCTATGACAATATTTCCACCACTTCGGCATTTACATCTTACTCCAGTTCTACATCTACTCAAACAATGGCTAGCATGATTCGGGTTATTAGTTTGAACAATTGAGTTGTTCTTTGATATGTAAATGTTGTGACTAAGTTGTTGTCTTATTATTTCTATTATGTTTTTTTAGTAGTTTGAGGCCAATAATTATAGTGGGTCAAATGCTGAAAGTGGTGTGGATGCATATCTAAATGCACCCTTGATTACACGTACTGAAGTTGATTTTGATGTCCTTAAGTTTTGGTAGTCTTCCGCGTCTATATATCATGTTCTTTCTAGGATGGCCAAAGATATCTTTGATATCCCTATCACATTGGTTGCATCAGAATCCTGATATAGCATGGATGTAACACCCTCAAAATCCATACACGTCTAACTACGTCGCATCGACTTTAGGAGTGTTATCGCCGCGGTGAAACGCAAGACTTATTGAAATGAAACATTTAACTTAAATCATTATTATGAAAACTAAACTGCATCGGAAATAAAATGTTAACTACAACTCGGGCATCATCAACGACTCCTTTTTATTTAAACCACTAACTAAGTAAACTATAATAGTTCTATAATGACTAACTAAAACGCTTTAAAGTTTAAAGATTAGAAAATATCCCCCGTATGCTCAATCTCATGCAGCAACACCAGCACACCTAGTCTGCTCTCCATTGTAGCATCAACGGTTCATCACAGGTCAACAAACAACAAAATAACAACCAATCAGCTATGTTAAGTACATAGTAAAACATTGAAATAACATACTAAGCATAAATAAAACAAGAAGAATCGTTCCTAAACATGATACTACAATAGTATTACATTAAGTACTTTTATAATTTAGTTGGCAGCGAACGGGCACCGTCATCTTACTAGAATCATACGGGTTACTTAATCCTTAATAGACAACTTGGTCTATTAGATGAAATGCAAATAAGATTTTGTTCCATCCCACATCCATTACCTTAGTATGCATACCCCCAAGATCGTACGGAACCTTCCGCCTACTTGAGTTATCAAAATTCATAAGGACACTATTGTCGTCACAGTAGGCCTGCGTAGGAGTGTAGAACAAATCCCACACTCCCCCCATTGTTCATCACTTGTAGGGAATCCAACTACAAGTTTATTGCCAAAATCTTTTCTTAGTATTGTCCATTTACACCACATTAAAAATATACTCATTTAATGTTCTTTCTTAGATACAATATTGAACTCTTATTCTTGTAACATCCTTGTTACACCATAGATCAAGGGATACAAATCCAATACTTTTATGCTTATGATACAATAGAATTACGCATGTAAATAACAACGCAATCCAATTCACAAGTCATATAATCAGGAAATACATATCGATTTCCAACCCATTTCATGCTACCAAACAATCTCAACAATCACAATCATACAATTGTTCCCTATCATGATTCTAGGTTCCAATGAAAGAATTCATAACCTAACATGATACTAGTATTTGCAACTGAATTGGTACGCGTACGTACCTTGTAAGAAGAATCGTCGCTGACTATTTAAACGTTCCGCTTATGAAATTGGGACCTAATCGAATAAGGAAATACTTCAGTGCTACATCCTTGATATTATTAACATAGAACAACGTGAATAACTATATAAGACTTAGTATTTCGGAATATAAAAATAACTAATCTTATTGTTAATTAATCTTCTTTTCTTTCATAACTCTATTGAACTTAAAGTCTTTTAAGAACCAATAACAATGTGCAAAGCTGATTTTAGTTAGCTTAATAACATATTACCTTTATAAACTCCACTTAAATCATTATATTCATGTACTACCAAAATCAGATTTCAATAACAAGGTTATTATAACATTACAACTATAACTAATAATCTGATTTCTCTTACTAACTTTATACCTTAGTTATACTTACAAAACTTAATCAGATTTACAACTTAAATCAACTTACAAACTTAATCAATTTATAACTTACTCTAGTTACAACTTAATCAAATTACAACTTAATATTATAAAAATAAGATTATACAATATTAAGTACTAAAAAGAAAATTATATCATATACATATTTTTTTTATACCACTTAGTCTCGCCGGTGTCAAACACCGGCAACGGGATTCCGGCAGAGACTAGCCATGCACCACCGCACTCGCGCATCGCTCGCACGCACGGCACATAGCGCCCGCACACACTACGAGCCTCGACGTACTCGCGCGACTCGCACACCACACTCACACACCACACTTGAGCCTTGTACCTCCACACACACCCTTGAAGTCTCACCCTAACACCTTCTCGCACAACTCATCACACACCTTCTCGCACAGCTTGTCGCACCACCACAATGTCGCACAGTCCGACGCTCGCACAACCTCTCGCACGCCTTGCACAGTCCGACTCGCCCAACACTCGAACCACGACACCTTCGCTCGCACAAACCTCGTTGCACAAACCTCGTCACACACTCTTGCTCGACACCTTCTCGCACACTTCACACACACGATTCGACCTCGTCGAAGGCTGGCGAAGTCCGGAAGAAAGGAGGAGCAAAGGGTCGAGAGACAAGAAGGGAGGAGAGAGAAAATAAGAAAACGGTTGAGTAACTATAGACTTAGGGTTTGCTGATTTTTTATTATTTTGTTCTCCTTCTTTCCTATTTATAGGGTGGCAAACCTACGTCCAATAGGATTTGTTCTATTTTATTTATTTCAAAAATAAGATACAACAAACCATAATATAATTAGGTATACTAAATAGGTTGCATAATTCAGTTATAATTGTAAGCTTACCCAGATTGTATTATTTTTTGTAAATAATATTGTAATACTTTTCGATTCTATTCTTTGTATTTTTTTATTTATGAAGAATAACTCCAAAAATACGGAGTTTTACAATGGGTGGGAGAGTTTTGACCAAATATAGGTCATCTCTTCTTCCCGAAAATGTTGAGGCTTTCGTGACAACCCAAAACTGGTTATTTGGATACTTGAAAGAAGAGGAAGTTGATGAGTGTTTTGATGTTATTAAATAATCTGTTTTTGACATTGTAGACGTGGACTCCAAGGGTATGCATATTGCTTTAGGTAGTTTTTTGATTTTATATTTTATTGACCTTTTATTACTCATTTCGTTATATTTATAATTTATAGGTTGAGTGAAGCTTATTACCAGTTTGCTATTTGGTGTCCCCACTATATTGATTAGTGGGTTTTTATTTCTCATCAGTGCTCAAGTGTTGCTAATACTTGATATTCACAACTTTTGGTTGCTCATTTTAATGGTGTATACTAAGTAACTGATAAATATACCCTTTTATGTTGTTGAGGCTTGATATATGTCTCTAATACTATGTTGAGCTTGATGAATATGCTCTCTTTGTTCTTTTGGTGGTGTTTTTTTGGTGATGGTATGCTATCCTTTGCGCTGAACTTGATGAGCCCCTTTTGTACTGTGGGCTTGCTCTTCTGTTGTGGTATGATATCCTTAAAATCCCATTGGGCTTGATTAATATTTCCTTCAGTTTTTGGCTGGTTTTCAATGTTAGTATGCTGGCTTATGAATCTGTTGATCGAAGTTGATGTACAAACCCTTTTGTTTAGATGGGTTGGATTTTGATAATAGTATGATGTCCCTTCTATTCTACTTGATGAAAATGTCATTTTTGTTATGTTGGGCTTGTTTTCGATAATGGGTTGCGTTCCCTAACACTCTATTGAGCTTGATTAATATTCCCCTTTTTGTTGGATTGGTTTTCTATAATAGTATGATATATCTAATACTTTGTTGAGCTTGATACTCATCCCCCTTTTGTGATGTTGGGCTGGTTTTCTGTAGTGGTATGTTGTCCCTAATACTTTGTTGAGCTTGTTTTCGATAATGATATGTTGTCCATATATTCTGTTGAGCTTGATGAACAAAGTCCTAAATGATTTCTTTAACTATAAGTTTTGGCGTGACCCTTGGATTCCTATGCTTGGGAACTCTTCTTTTTTGAGTTCAATTTATGTTGCCTGGATGGTATTTGATATGGTAAGTTAAGTTAAGAGAATCCCATAGGTCTCCTTACTGAATGCACTAAAGCTGATTGGTTGAGAGAATCATTTTGGGACGATGCTAGATGATGATACTTTTCATGTAACAAATTAAAGTTGGCTTTCGAGCTTTAATTTGTGATTCTTTGTTATATGATATGAGAGTCCAATACTTTAAATAATACTCACTTTTTCAATGTTAATGGTAAGTTTAAAGGTAATCTGTTAGCAGTAATCTTTTATATCAAGTTGTGGTAAAATTTAGAGTTTTCTAATCCTTTTTTTATACTCTGAGTTGGTATATATGGTCTTGTTGAATAGATGCAGTAGAGGATTTTGGCACCTTGTTGCTAAGAGGAAGGCGCAAGAGGGCAGTAGAGTAGCCTTATGCTTATTACTTTGTAATTTATCAATTTTTTTTTTTGTATGGTTAAATTAGTTTTATAAAGTATGAATATTGGAGAAAGATAAATAAAATGGCAATTTTGTCCTAATCTTTATTTGTGGATATGATTTTCAATATAGTAATTTTAGTTACAGTATTAATATGTGATTTAAGTATGGATGCTCCACCAACAATATTTTATGGTAATTATGGAATAATGATTGTTGCAATTAGCTCCAATGGATTTAAAGAGAGTCTTTTAGTAAAAGGTACATTAAGAAATTTAAAGATTAACTAGTTAGTGAAGGGTAAATTTAAAAATTTAAAGATTTACTAGTTAGTCTAGGAGGAAGGGAAGGAGAATTAAATTTTTTTCTTTTTCATTTTTGTAAAATTAGTCAACCTAAAATTAGACGTAAAAGCTGAGTAATGTCACTTTTTTTTTTCTAAAACAATACCACAAGTCCTCCTTATATAATTCATTTTATTTCTTTCCACCCTATAGGATTTCTCATAGTTAAGGGTCACCATATAAATTTTCCTAATATATTTGTATAGATTTTTAGGTTTGGTTAGTTTAGGCCAGTTCTTATTTTTATTTGGGAAAATATTAGATGTATCTACTGTATATTCTCTTCACGTTAACTTTTTAAAGTTTTAATGAGTTCTACACTAGTAGAATAATTGCTTATTGCTGCAATGATATTGCTGCGGTTTTACCTATACGCATCAATATATCACGTAAAAAGAAAAGAAAAAATATAAAATAACCAAATTACTGCGGTTTCGAACGAAAACCGCAGCATAAGATTTCAACAGAAATTCATGGAAACGTTTTGACTATTTGACCAAATATATTGCTGCGTTTCTAGCAAGAACCGTAACAATATAGTCAATTAATATTAAAAAAATATTTTTTGAACTTATTGCTACGGTTCCTAGAAGAAATCGCAGCAATAGGGTTATTAGGGTTTTTTAATGTCTTTTAAAAACAGGGTTTTTTTTTAATATATTGAGCATTTGAGCGCCGTTTTCCTCATATTTCTCTCTCACTCCTTCCCTCCTCTCTCATTCTCACTCATTGAGTCTCCTCCCTCATTCTCACTCATCCAGATCTCGTTCTTCGTTGTTCTCGATGAAGTCTTCCCTCCTCCTCGAGATATCACGCACATCACCAGATGAAGTCTTTGTCTAGATTTCCCTCCTCGAAATTTGGTCTTCGTTGGTCGAAGACGAAGCCGTTTCATCTGCATTCTTTGTCGGTTCACCATGCGAATACGAAGATTCGACCCTTTGAAGCCCACGCTCATTGACCGCGTCGAGATTTCCATCGCCATTTCATCCGCGCTCTTCGTCGGTTCACCAGGCGATGAAGACTTGACCCTTCGAAGCCCGCGCTCGTCGACCGCGTCAAGATTTCCCTCCTCCTCGAAATTTGTTCTTCGTTGGTCGAAGACGAAGTTATTTCATCGGAGTCCTTTGTCGGTTCACCAGGCGAAGACGGTTCAATCATTGGTCAACCTCGCGCTCAAAGTCTTTGTCATTTCGTCTTCGTCCTTCCTCAAAAATCTCCAAATCTTGTTTTCATTTTTTTTTATTTTTTTCTTCATATTTATTTTTTAAGATTCATATGATGTTAATGGTTAGATTCTGATTTTTGGTTATTTTTTTAATTTTTTTTATATGTGTTGGATTTTGTGTATCTTTTATGGTTTTGAATTTTGTGCATCTTTTCTGTTTTTGAATTTTGTATAAGCATTTTTTGTCATTATTTTGAATCAGAAGTGTTATATTTTGTTCCTACATTGTTTTCTTTAGAATTTGATGGCAAAGACAATTTTTTTTTACCTATACCAGTACCCTATTGCTGCAGGTCTTACTAAAAACCGTAGTAATATACTTCATTTTTTAGTATTAAAAACATACATATTGTTGCGATTTTCGCTAGAAACCGCAGCAATATGTTAAAATATTGTTGTGGTTAAAAACCGCAGCTATATATTAATTACCTATTGCTGCGCCCTTAATTGCTAGGCAGCCAAAACTGCCGCAATTGGCCACTTAATGACCGCAACAATAATCATTTATTCAACTAGTGCTAGATAAGTTTAGAAAAATTTTAACACCTTATAAAATGAACTTAAATAAGCTCAAATAAGTTCAAATAAGTTTTGGTAGTTTTAGTGAGTTCAAATAACTTCAAATAAGTTTTAGAACCTCAATAAAGTGAACTTAAATGAGTTTCGTTAAATAAGTTTGGATAAGTTATGTTAATTTTAGATAAGTTCAGGTGAAAAGAATACACCATCTTTATTCTATAACTGAAGGGGAGGGGGATACCAAAAAATCAATATCAAGTTTTTTTTTTATAAAAAGAATCACTAATGGCATAACTTCCTCTCCACAATTAATTTTTTTTTTAAAAAAAAAATTACAAATCACTCTATATAACTATCGATTCTACCTCCACTCCTTTTTGATAATCATCTTCCTCGCTCTTTTTCCTTCCAATAATTGTTATATTTTTATGTTAAATACTATATAATTCTATATTCATCACGTGCATATAAAAATACTATTTAATATTATAAATATTAATGGATCTGAAATGAGTCATTTAATTAGATCAAATTATATCGCACAGTCAATTTTATAATGGCAGATGATATGCATTTGATGTGTGTTTGGTCACACCTTATCTCTAGTGCACCATGAAGTCTACGTACGCATGCCCGCATGCACATGGATGATGGATACACTTGGATAGTTGGATGCTTGTGTACTCCGAATTAGTAAGCATGAGGTTCGAATTAAATTGATAATTAGATAAATTGATTACATAAAATCCAATATCGTAGTATACTGGTAACTGTAAGCAATGAAGACCTATTAAGTGGCACAACAAGCTTAGTTTAACAAGTGAATAAGGCCAGCCACATATATAAGTCATAAACCTAATTTTAATAGGTGAACTAGTTTTAAAGCCCTCACTAGTTATTAGGCCCGCAATGCCCCGGGTAAGAAAAAAATTCATTTATTTTAGCCTAGTAGTTAAGACTTTAGTATATGTACTTGAGGTATCGGGATCAAACCTATACTACGCAATTTCTAAATTTTTTTATTGTACATAAATTACATGAACTAAAACTCCCTAGGGGTAGTACTGTAGTGGTCAACACTGCTCTTAAAATGGTATCATGCATACATAATTCATTTTAATGAACATGCAAATTTATTTATTTTTAAGGATGCAAGGGATATGTTTAATAACATTAACTAATTACAACACATATTTGTAACTTTGTGGAAACATGGATCACTAAGAGATGTTAGATGAGATGGTGATTCTTTGAAAATCGTTACATAAAGTTAGGGATTCGAGCCCAGGTTTCAGCATATTTATTTTTTAAATATTGACCGCTTGACTTTGTTGGTTAACAGACACGTGGCAAAATTCTGGTGGCCAGAGGAGGGTGCCACGTGGCGCATCGACGTTGTTACGCACGCCTTTTAATATATTTGTATAGATTATGCCCATTATAATTTTCATTTATTAATATTTTACATTAACGTTACAACACCAAACATTACTTGGTTTAGTGGTTAGGACTTTAGTATACAAGTTAATTAAAGTCATGGGATTAAATCTTACAGCATGCATTTTCTAATTTTTTTTAGCATGTGGAGTGCATGAAGCAAACACTCTAAGACAGAGCGCCACGTGGCACAATCTCTTGTTTAGGAACGTCTTTTAATATATTAGTATAGATAGATAAATAAGGTCACATCACATAAGTCATAAACTTAATCCTAATGGAAGCAAAATCTCTTTATTTTTGGGGGTTGGGGTTGGGGGGAGGGGATTTGGGGCTTGTTGGGCCTGTGGGTGAGTGGCCCTGTGCGAGAACAACTCAAAGGAAATTCATTTTACCACGGGTTTCCGAAAGGGGAAAAAAAAGAAAGTCATAAACCTAATGCTAGCATGGAGATTCTACTACTTGATCCTACGAGATCATTTTGTTACATAAGCAAACTAAAAGCGTGTCATTATGGTTATTTCTAATTCTTTAAGTGAGAGTATTAATTAAGAATTACATTGAATTAGTTTTTATACTTTTTTTCCTACCAAATAACATACTTCCGTCGTTTTCCAATAGTTGTAATATTTTGACTTATGCACTATTTATGTGATTAGTTTGACCTAAAATTTGTGACTAATGTATAATATAAACTTTAATATGTACTTAAGATGTTGAATTTGTCTCAATATGTACTAATTAAGATTTCAACTTTTTATGATTTTTTACAAATAAAGGATGAGGAGCTAGCTCATGTGGTAGAGCACTCCCCTCTGATCCTTGAGGTCAGGGGTTCGATCCTTACCCCCAGCATTATGTTGGGGTATTTCCTTAGCATGCTTTGCATGCTTTACCAGCCAATGTGCTGGTAGTTCCGACAAGGCTAGTAGCCTTGGTAGGGGTTAGCCCTTGGGCTGACTTAATTTCCGAATAAAAAAAAAAAAAGATTTTTTACAAATAAATAATTAAAAATATTAATGATCAATATTATGTACCGAAAAAAATGTGAAAGTCGAAAATGTTGCAACTACTTACAAAAACAACGGAAGTATATAATATTACTCTACCAACATTATTTCATTACACAATACACAAGACTAAAAATAAGTTACAACTTATAATGCCAAACTATAACATTTATGCTATCTGTTACGGTTTACTACTAATTTCTAGCTATAGGAAGTCTTATAACAATGTAAATCTTCCTCGATCTTGATGATTTACTTAAAAATGTTTTGTCCAGGTGACAATATCAACTTTGGATCAAATAAATTCTTTCTATGCTGAAAAATTCTCCATTTGGAGCCGAAGTGAGTTTTCCATTCTTCAGTAGTAGTATAACGAGGAAGATACTGCTTAATTTGAATACCATTCTCGTTACAATAATTTATTATCTCCTCATTTTTGTGTTCCAACACATCCCAGTCATCCAAACCACTTGAATGCAGCAACCCTAGAGTATAGAACACATCTTCTTCTGGTGTAACCGCAGACATCTTGTCATCCCACCTAAATCATATATATACCCATCAAATTTCTATTTCAGAAAATTTAAATATGAAGTATAATAAAAGACCATATTAAATATCATGTGCTTCCTCAATTCCATATTATTAATCGCTTTTGTTTTATGAGGTCGAATTTTAACTATTGTTATCTCATTTATGATTCTAAAGGTAGTAAAAGTATAGTATATCGTTTTAGTACAACTCTATGAATTTATTGTTTTTTTAAATATAGATTTTATCAATATATAGTCAAAATTCTTCTGAGGGAGAGGTGGTAGTTCAGTGGAATACCACCCTGAATTCAGAGCATTGCCTACGGTTCGAATTCTCATCTCAACAATATGTTGGGCATTTAGTTCTAGGTTGTTTAGCCTTATACCAAGCCTCTACAGGCTAGTAATAACCTAGTAAGGGTTGGTCTTCCAATCAATTATCTTTCCTAATTAAAAAAAAATTCAAAAATCTTCTTGAAAAAGCATGAACAATGGTTAATACATAACATATCACTCTATCTCAGGTTAGCTCAAACTTTATATATATATATATATATATATATATATATATATATATATAGGTTTAAGTTCATATGAGAACTACCCTTATGGTGAGAACCGTGAGAACCACTCATTTTTCCTCATTTTACGAAAATTTTGATCATGTGATAATATTTTTGCTCATTTTTTGTTTCACTTATTTTATGGTTTCGCTCATTTAACAATTTTGTGCTCATTTATCAACGTTTTTGCTCATTTTACGTTTTGCTCATTTTACTTTTTTCTCATTGAACTTTTTTATGCTCATTTTACGTTTTTCTTCTTTTACATTTTTGTTCATTTTACGTTTTTGATAACTTAATGTTTTCTACTCATTTTATGTTTATGCTCATTTTTTCTTCTTTTTGCTCAGTTTAGGAAGTTCGAGCTCATTTTATGTGGTTCTCACGGTTCTCACCATAAGAGGGTTCTCATTAGAACCCAACCCTATATATATATATATATATATATATATATATATATAAGGTTGAGTTCCAATGAGAACCCTCTTATGGTGAGAACCGTGAGAACCACTTAAAATGAGTAATAATATTTGAACATACTTGTTACGGTTGAATGGATAAAAGAGAATTGGTCCTTCTAAGCCCTTGCTATCCTTGGCAATAATGTTAGCAAAAACATATTGAAAATCGTCAATCTGAGATCTTGGTATGAACATATTGAGCCATGGATGTGGAACATCCCATAGCCCTTTTGATTCAAGCTCTAGCTCTCCTTTTCGGACTCGATTCAGAAACTCTACAAAGGATACTTCCTGTGTGAAAATATATCCCGGAATAAAGTTTAGCCCTTTGAGTTGCTTCTCAACTTCCTACATGTACCAACAAAACAACATAAATAAAGGGAATACAAAGTAACACAACTTTCTGAGACTAACAAAGTATTCACATTTACCATTTCATAATGTTTGGAAATGTACTTGTTGCCACATTATTTTCTAAAATAATCGTAGTTTATATTTTATTCAAATATTCATTTTTTAAAAAAATTGAGTTGACTTAAAACTTAACTATACCTTATTATTTTAAGTTGACAAAAGCTAACAAACGCTCCTAAGTCGTTAAACAAGACAATTTTACTACACCGCCATATGATTATGGCGATATGTAGTTTTATGTTGAAATTCATTAAGTAAAGGGTATTATTATTAAGGGTAATCTAGGAAAGTAAAAAGTTCAACATAATATATTTAGAAAAATTATTCAAGGAGAGAATAAGGTTTATAATTGGATGTCTAATATACACTGCTTTAATTTAAGTGATGGAGAAAATAATGAAAATTACACAACTATTAATATTATAACTGATTGAATCAATATTTACACAACTATTATACTCCTTCCGGTTTTTATTAGTTTACCCGTTTTATTTGCATAAAGTTTTAGGAGAAAAAATAATATTGTGGGACATAGAAGGAAAGATAAACTATTATTTTATGTTAAAGTTAAATGTATATGTGATGGAAAGTTAGAAGTCTCATTTCGAAAATAGAAACAAAAAAATGGGTAAATTAATAAGGAACATCCCAAAAAGAAATATTGATAAATTAATAAAGATCGGAGGTAATAATTTATAAGCGATTGAATCAATATGACAAATTGACAACTAATTTTAGTCAGAGATAGTGTATTATTGAAGTAGTAGATATTACCTTATCTATGTTGGTGTCATTGGCGTCATCATCATGATAATAATACTTGGCCACTTCTAAGAAGTAAAGGATACCATTTGGGGAATTTAAAGAAGCAATTCTGTCTTGATCATTTGGTGTAAAAAAAGAGGATCTCCAGTTGTTGGGATCAACATTGTGCATAATAAGAGACCCTTCAACATAATCTAGACCATCGTTGACGTCGATTAAGTCTTGGTAATTTCCATAAAGTGAGATTAGGTGCTCTTGATCTCTTGTAAATGTTGAATAATTATCATAGAGCATCCGGACCCATTTCACCTACAATTTAGTTTAACACAAGTTTTAATATTGATGTATATAAATAAAAGCACATTTTTAACAATGACAAAAATAGTTAGTTGTGTACTATAATTTCAAGGACTTGAAGTTACTAAGATGGAAAAAAGTACAACAAAGAGGCCCCCTTTTGTCATGACTTTTTCAAGCTTAGTCTTCTTTATTTTGTGCTATATTTTTTTTTATTAATTAATTAGTAGTACTTGATAAGACATGATTATAGAGCTAATTAGTTTTGTGATTGTACTTTGTAGTAAAGCATTTAAATTCATTATTAGCCACATTATATATCATGTGAAACATATATGTGACAGACAATATGATAAAGAGAACTTGATCAATAATATTAAAGGAGATTTAATTTGTATAGCAATTAATATAATGTATAATATAATACATACCCTTTTTGGTGCTGCCTTTAATTTAATTCTTGCTCTAGTAATAATTCCAAATTGTCCAAGACCACCTAAAACTGCATTAAACAACTCTGAATTTATCTTTTTCGAGCATGTAATTAGCTCTCCTTTTCCTGTAACCAAACAAGGTAGAAGATTTCATCATATTTAATTTAATTTGATAGGCGTATGTGCTAGTATGGTACATGGAATTAAGTACATACAGTAAATGAAGATGAGTTGATATTATGGAAGTATATGATATGATATGAAAGTAAGGATATGATAATATACCAGTAACAACATCCAATTCATGAACATTGGTAATTTGAGGACCGTAACGAAAAGATTGGCCACTAATTCCAGCGTTAGAAAGGGTTCCGCCAACAGTAAGGTATAGATAGTCGGTCCAGGAAACTGGAGCAACTCCATGATCTAGTGTTGCATGTAACACATCAATCCATAGCTGCTCTCCACCAACATCAGCATAAAACCCTAATAAAGCATCATAGGAAACCCTAATCCTACTATTATCATAATATTGATGATAATTATTATTATAACTAATATTCTTAAGCTTAAACCTATTCAAAGAGGTCATATCTATGACAACACCATTTTCTACCATGGCTTGTCCCCTACATGAATGACCTCGACCTCGAGCCGCTACCTTAAAGGGCAAGGAATGGTTATATGAGAATTTGACTATGGAGATTATGTCTTCTATGGATGAAGGGTATAATACGGCGGCCGGAGTTACATGAACTAAGTTACCAAAATCAGTTGAAGCAATGGCAAGAGAAGATTTGTTGAGACTTAGTTTAGAAGCAATATCTAGAGAGAATAGTTCACAAGGGAGTAAGTCAGTCCATGGCCTGTGCTTAACACTTATGATTGACATTAAACGACTAATAACAAATATTATCACAAAGCAAGATAGATATGGAAGACTAGATTTAGGCATTATTGAGATCAGAGAGAATATTATGAGGCCTAGGGTAGATAAAATTATAGAGTGGAAGACAAGTTTAAGGGTGAAATGTGAGGGAGTTGAATATAATGTGCAAACAAGCTAAGTGTATATATATATACAAAATTGGTGGGCAAAATAATGTATGATGGCATGTTAATGTACAATTTCTTTTTCCTGTGTAATTACGTGTGAGGGCATACTTTTACTGATAATAAACTTTTTAGACATACTATAAAGAATATTTGGTACTAAAGAAGGAAGGATCTCAAAGATTGGTACCTTTCCAACCAACTTCCTAATTACTACTCCACCTATTTCATCACTAACATAGTATTGCATTCATATTTTTCATACTTGAGATTTTATTATCATTAACTTAACTATAAACATTTTATAAAATTAAAGATGTACGTAAAAAATAATAATATCGTAGTCTAACAATTAATGTAATATAATAATATATGTAATATTTTTCAATATATATTGAGAAAATCAAATGTGCTAGCAAAGTTCGATTTTTAGAATATGTGGGTGATTTATAGTCCGAGAATTGAGATGAAGATAGTGTCCAGCTACACTTTGTTCATGATTCTTGATTAAGAGAAATTGAATTTTATTATCTTTGCTAATTTCTAACTAGTTTCTTATTCTCTCTCCTTCTATATGTTGCTCGTTTTTATTACTTCATATTTATGTCTAAGTTCTCCATACTTATTGTTAACTAGTGCTTAAACCTGTGAAATACATAGTCTTGTAATTATAACTGATATGAATAGATATAGGCTTTATATAATTTATACAGATAAAACATTTATAGATCAATTTGGAAAAGAGTTAAGAAATATATAAAATGGATTAAATTGTTATAATATTGATATATGATGTGTTGCGGTTTGATTAACAAGGATGAATGAAGCTAATAATTTGAAGAAGTGAAACACAAAAGCGATGAGAACATGCAAAGTTTTATACCGGATGAATAATATGAATATGGGAATACAAAGTATACTATAACACAATCCTGATGAAAATTGCCCTGCTGTCAGGATGTGTGATCTTCACCTAAATTTAGCTAAACTTACTTGAATTTAAATCACCTAAACTAATAAAAATATATTAAGAACTAACAAATATGAACTGATCTACACTTAATTAAACTTGATAGAACTAGCTTATAAAAGCTTATATTATAGCTTATTAGAGCACTGAAACTTATATAAGGCTAATCGAATAATTGAAACTTATCTTAACGCATTAAACCTCAAAAATTACTTTGTTAAAGTGAAGGAGAATTCACCCTCAATTAAATATCTATCTATTAGTTTTGTTTATAAAATCTAAAGGCGAACTTTCTTTATCAAGAGATTAGAAATACGAATGAATAGGTAGAATAGAAAGAAAAAAAACTATAAATTTATGTGTAAGAGGATCCAAATACTAACTATAAAATTATGTTATTGAGTAATTAAATGTAATAGATGACTAAGTGTTATCCAAATCACATATGTATGATTCAGTCCTGATGGAGTGGTCAAAGTTGTTTTATGCAAAGAGTTGAAGTTTCAAACTTTGACCACATTAAAATGCTCCAAGATGTGAGACTATGAATGATGCTTATGAACATTAATCAAGTATCACATTGAAGATTTCTTTACCAATATATCATGGCATACGCTGTCAATTTAAAATTTTGCATGAGTAGGCAGAACCCATAGAAGAAAACCCAAAATACATAAAGTAAATATATGTTCGTTACATGTTTAATTAATCCCTTCACTGTTACAAATGTGTTTCCTTAATTTTCTTAAAATGCAATATTAATTAGTTTTTCTGCTTGTTAATGTATATTTATGGACATTAATATTTCTAATTATTAATTAGTAAAATTACATACATTGATATTTTAAATATATATATATGGAAATCTACAAGAACAATTTACATAATGATAATTGTTCTTATATACATATCAGATCAGTTTTAAAATTGCAGTTAAAGTAGGTACGTTATTGATATAAAAATTCAATTATTACAACTTTCAGATCATGGATTAGAGGAAGTATGCCAATATACAAATAAACATGTAATATATATTAGGAAATCACGAAACTGTCCTCCTAGTCACGAAATATCCCTCACCTGAACACAATTCCTCTTTATGCCGCTAAAACTCCCCACATTTGCACCGGTAACCACCAAACAAGGAGGAGTGGAGGAAAAGAGGATGAGAGTCGGCGGCGGGCGAAAATTGCCGACGTCTGGTCGTCTTCCCTCGTCTCCACCAATACCCCTCTCTCTCTAGCTTTTTCCTTCTGCGCAACTCAACCCACAATTGTTACATAATCAAGCCCTAACAAAATCGTCGACGTCCTCCTTTCTCAATCCTTCTTCTTCGCCTTCACTCATTACCGCCCAACTGCTCAAAATTATCGAAAAATTCCACATCGATCCATCTCATTTCTCTTCTCATTTTCTTCCTCCCTTTTCCCCCCCAAAAACTCCACTCTCTTTCCTTCTTTTGTTGATTTGTTGTAATAGTAATTTCTTCACATAATAACTCACGCAGAGGAGAGAGAAAATTAGAGAGAGAAATTCGCTTTCTTTGATTGTTTTCTTTGCTCTGATTCTTCCGTCATGGGTTACATTTGCTTGTTAATTTTAGTTTTTCTTTTAGATGAAGATTTGGTAGTTGAATTATTTCATTCGTGGTGATTTTATGGAATTGTGATCATTTAATTAGTTGAATTGGGACGTTTCGTGACTGGGGAAGGCGGTTTCGTGATGGGGGAGGGGGTAGTGAGGGTGGTTTCATCCGTGGGGGGGTGGGTAAGGGTGGGGGCCGGGGAGGGTGTGGTTTCATTTGGTTTGGCTATGAGTGAGGATGAAGAGAGAGAAGCGGTGGTTGGGAAAGGTCTAGCCTCTAGGGGTGCTGGGGTGGGGGAGGAAGAAAGAGAGTGGAGGGGGAGAAGGAGGGAAGAAAGAAAAAAAAATATTTTTAATGTTTTTTATATTTAAATTAAAATTTAAAAATTAGCTAATAAAATAATAACACATGTACTAATGAGTGCCACGTCAGCTTGTTTACCACCTACAACAAGTTACCAACCGATTTCAACCTATTGGGAGAATTTTAATAATGTAAAGTTTGTATTATTAAATAATAATCAAAAGTTTGTATTATTGTAGTAAACAAATCCATATATATATATATATATATATATATATATATATATATATGGGGCAAGATCGCATGAGAACGAATGCTCTTTACATGAGAAATGAGAATGAATCTTAACCACACGATTGCATTAAAGTTACAATACTTGTTTATTACAGTTATACCCCCCTAAAAAAATTTGACCCTAAAAAAAATTTTGATGATTTTTTTCAATATTCTTTTTTTTGGAATTACATCACTTTTTCGTTAGAGTTACATCACTTATTTATGAGAGTTATAGCGTGTAAAATTTATTCTCATTTCTCATGTAAGTATGCATTCTCATATGAATTCACTAATATATATATATATATATATATATATATATATATATATATATATATATATATATATATATATATATATATATATATATATATATATATATATATATATATATATATAGGGTCCTCATTGAGGACTCCTTGGTAAGAAAAAAGAACCCTACTGGACCAACATCTCTCGCATGTCTACCAACCCACGCACCTACACATATTAACGATTGAGAGTAGGGGGATATAAGGGGATCACTACTCAAAGCACAAGTAGGTACTGAGGTTCGAACTTGTGAGTCACAAGCTGAGTTCCCCACCACCTCCACTAAGCAAGCTTGGTTTATATATAAACTAGAATTTTTTGCACGCGATGCGTGCTTGAATTTTTTTCAAAACAAAAACTCGATTTTCTTCGGCATAAGAGTCAAAATTTGAACATTTGACATACTAAGTATAATTGTTTCTGTCACTTAAGTCTCTCACCATTCTTTTTGTTTTTTTTTTTTACTTTTCAAAGTTAAATTCTATGAACAAAATAGAAATTTTATTGAATTTATTTATGATTTCTGATATTATAATTTTTTAGTTGATTTTTGAATTAAGTGCAATGTTTCATAAATTGTAAAGAAAGTGGACACTTTGATTTCAAGTCAATTTTTTCATAGGTTGTACTTAGTTTGTAAGTGAATTTTTAAGTTTTTATAAAGTTTCCTCATTTTAGTGATTTGTATAACGTAAATTATGCAATTTTATGATTTTAGTTGACTTGTGAGTGTGATTTTATAATATATATTTTTGGTATTTTTGTTTGAAGCCCCCTTTGATTTGTAAGTGAATTTGTAATTTAGAATGGGAAGGGGGGCAAAATAGGCATTTCAAAAGAGGACACCATTACTCCCCCCTTCCCTTATATATATATATATATATATATATATATATATATATATATATATATATATATATATATATATATATTATGGTGTGTGCGTGTGAAAATGCAAATCTGTATAGGCATAGTTTAGTCAAGTGCGAGCCATGCATTAGATAAATTCTATGGATAAGACAGATTTAGAATTTGAGAGAATATTATGAACTACTATTCCTTTTACTCTTGTCACTTAGTCAAATTAAGATTTCAGCAAATTCATATTGAAGATATAGACTTATTTTTGTTTTTTCCCCTATTTTAAGTCAATTTACTTATCAAAAATATATTAAAGAGTGTCCCACAAAAATCAGAATTCCACCAAGCTTTCACATGATGTTCATTAAATGAAATTAGGCCCATGCATTTTTTTGATGTACGTTGTTGTTTTCTTCAGTTTCTAACATTTTGCATGTAAACAACCAAGTAAATCTTAGTTGGACAGAGAAAGATCTTGAAGAAATCAGCCAAAAGCGACAATTGCTCGTCTAACTTGGTATGGATTTTTCCAAAGATATGAAAGGACGATACTTTTGTAATGCCAGTTTGTTTCTCACGTCATGTTTTTTCTTTTTTTACCTTCAAAAGTTCCAATTGATTTGTACATGCATGCATATATAGAAGTAGAAATATTTTTTGCACTTCCCTTAGAGTCTTACATAATTATGTATGCAAAGATTCGAAAGTTACATCCTATAGATATGTCTATCTCATCCCTCTAATTACACGGTTAATAAATATATATGTAGTTGCTACTTGCTAGGTTAGTAGAAAAGAGGGTTGGTATGTTGTCAATATTTATAGGGCTTTAAGATGAGTGGGCCAAATTGGGTATTATTACAACCCCCTCTTGAAGATTATGAGAATCTTTGACATGAATATATGAAAGAGGGTACCATTATTATCATTAATAATGTATCCAGCCTTGGTTTTGAGATTAAATTCATATCATATACAATTTATATAAGTAAAGTAAGTAAAGTGAAGAAGACATGTCCATCAAAGATTTTCTTCATCCCATAGATTTTGTGTGCATTATTCCCTACATGCAAATCTATAAAGTTATGGATATACAATTATCACTTTACCCATGTAGCATTATGAGATGAATTAATATCTATTTATTTCTTCTTTTCCTATTTTTCTCCATAATTACATATGCTACTTTAGAAATAATGTTTGAAAATTTTGTCCATTTTCTTACTATATATAATAAGGCTTTTAAATAAGATTTTACAATACATTAGATTCATGTGATAGAGAGAAGATAAAATGACAAAACTATTCTAAAATATTTGTTCAATTCATTGTCTGATTTATTTCTTAAGTTATGCTAAAATGATACTCTAACTTATTTGTAGGAAAAATATATAGTCATGTACTTTGTTATATATTCTAAAATTATGATTCTTTTAGTATGATATTATTAAAATTATTATGGTCAATGTTATGCTTTGGACACTATGTAAATTGAAGTCGTGAATACTGACTGGAAGTCCAGAATATAAAAAAAAAATAAAGATAATATTAAATTAGGAGATATTGAGACAAAGAACTACTAATTTTAATTGTAGAGAGAAAGCATAAGATAATTGACTACATTAGTTATTATCCAAAATGAAAAATTTCATGCAATCAAATGTTTTTTGGTACTACAAGAACAACAATAAGCATCAAGGACAAAATTATGATAAGTACCCTCACATATATTTATAATTATAGTTATAATTATAATATAATAATACATTTTATTAGTATTTTTAAAATAAAAATAGATTAACAACGACAAATTTAATATTAAATCTACCTACCTTTAATATGATGAGTTTTTCAAATAATTCTCAATAATATAAAAAGATTTTATTTACTACATTTAATGTCCATAATCTTTATTATATAAGGGAATGGGGAGCTATGGTGTCTCTGCTATCTCCGATAAATTTACTGGATTGCCCATCACTAAATCAAATACTCTACACAAAAAAAAGGGAAAAAAAATATAAAGTCACATTTAAATATAGCATAAAAAATTATCTAAAATGTTGAACGCAATCAAGTAATAATCGAGCTATCGAAAAAATAAACAATTGACCATAAGACATAATACATTCATGATGAAGAAGCAAATAACAAAACTATATCAATCAAAAACTTTATCCTTTAGTACACAATCAAGTAGGAGTATTACATTAAAATGGAAAATTTCATCTATTAATAAATGATTTACTAATACAAAAGGTTATGTCTATAAAAACATAAGAATTCCTAAATAACTACACTTAATTTTCTTTTATTGTTCAGCTGATTGAATTTTGAAAACCTAAAGAAAAGAATAAATCTCTATTATATAAGTTAAGGAGGGAACTAATGTTTTTTTCCGTCCTTATCTACATATATAATTGCATATTCAGATTATCTATAATTATATCCTATCTTAATTTCAAGATGGGATCATGGTATGAATTGATGTCTTCTTAAAATTCTAATGATAAACTAAATAATCATTAACAAAGTAACTTGACATAGTGAGAAAAATGGTTACACAATAAAATAAAATTACAAATATAATTTGACTATAAGACTTTACATCTAAATGTTCATCACAATTTCTAAACACTTAATAAATTATATTAATTTGTACTATGAAGATTATAAATTATACTTCTAAAATTATATTTAGATGAAATTTAAACCATGCACATTGCATAAAAAGTTAGTGTTAAAATTTTGCTACTTTTTTAGTTTATTTTGATGGGATCCACTTATCTACTTCTTAAATCCCCCCTCCACATCAACCGAAAAGAAAAGAATTTCTCTTTGTGTGGACTTCCATGATAACTGATATATACTTCTTAATTGTCTTAAATTAGAACTAAATTCTTCAAAAGCGATTTAGGAGCTACAACATATTTGAAATCTTTAATTTGTTGTTCTTTATTAGGAGTTGCTTAATTAATCAAGGTAAATTTATGGGATTGTAAAATTACGGTTTTATTAAATTAAATAGCAAAAGATATAGATATGTTGATCAATATCATTATATTTTTTACATTCAATTTTTGAGTGATACTCCCTCCGTTTCCTAAAGATCTTCCCACTTACTGTTCCTACAGATACCAAGGAAAATCAAGTTGTGTAGGGCATGGTGTGAGTAAAGTAGGAGAGAGAAAGGGGTTAAGATAAATAAACAAATAAAAAGGGATTAAATTAGGAGAGAGAAAGGGAGTAAAATTGAATTAATAATGTAATGGTGGACCATATGATAGTGACATGAGAGGGTAAATAGGGAAATTTGTTTTGCCAAATAAGGAATAAAGCAAAAGTGGGAAGATCTTTTGAAAACACCCTTAAACGAAAAGTGGGAAGATCTTTAGGAAACGGAGGGAGTATAACCATATATTCCATAAATTTAGTTGGTAATTGTTTATGGCAAAGTGAATTAGGTCATAAACTAGTAATTTAATTAAATGTCATATTGTGGACTTCATTTAGTGAAACAGACAACAAGAGATTGAAGTAAAAGGCAAAGAATAGATTCAAATTAAATTTTGGTTGTTTTTTCTGAATTCGAACACTCCCATCCAAAAAATATTTGATAAATTCTTTTGATAGAATTGGAGTTAGTAATTCAATTTGAAAAAAATTAATTAAACTTAGATTTTTTTTGGAATAACTTCACCCCCTACTATAATAGAAAAAGGAAGAGTTCCTACTGTCATATTACTTGCTACCATGTTGTTTGCATTCTAAACTTGTCGTTATAGAGATACATGTAGTATTATTATCAAGAAGCGAGGGAAGGAATTGCGGGTTGCCATGCATCTTATCTCAAAAGTTTACATCACTTCATCAAGCATGACATTTCTTTGGAAATTGATCAAAATATTTGTAAAATGTCTTAAACCCTTAACTTAGATCTTACTTGCAATGTTATAATCTTACCATAAAATACTATATCCTTTTGTTGTTTCAATTTTTAAAAATAACAATAAGAACTAGGAGCAAGTCTAATTAACTTAACACGAGGCTTTAACAACCCTTTTTTTTTTTTGCTAAGTAAGGGCTATAATATATTGCAAAACAAACACCATACATCCAAAACACCACAAAAACTAGGTTTGTAAGGGTAAACCAACTAGGTTGGACTCCCCCAAAAAACAAGCCCAGAAGAAAACGACTAATTATAAACTTGTAACACTCTTTGTCTTAACCACTCTCTATCATCTCTAGAGATCTTTTGTGGTAAAATGACATACACTCTGTCAATAACCACTCTCTGAATCCTATTCACAATTATATCTACAGTCTAAACCTTGTTATTATTCCAGTACACATTGTTTCCTGTACCCCATATGTGATATACCATTGAGGCAACAACAACTGTATTGCATTTTTCTGAAATTTTCTCCTTCCGCTTCTTCTAATCCAGCTCACCAAACTAGACACATTATTCTTAGCTGTGGAAAATTCAAGCCACATGTCTTGATTTTCACAAGAATACTCGCACTATAACAACATCGGAACAACAGATGCTCCTGTGTTTCATCTTCTCTTCCACATATAAGGCACGTAGGATTATCACTAACACCAAACCTGTGCATCAAAGCTGTAGTTTGCAGTCTTTGTTTCAGAGCCATCCACAAGAAGAATCTATGCTTTGGAATAGCCAGCCTATTCCAAGCATATTTGTCCCAATGCAGCCTTCCTTGATCACCCACCAACCTAGTGTAGATGTTTGTCACCAAGTATTGTTGCATGAGTAAGATCAATTTCACTTAGGACCCTTTTCAATTCCTCTTTAATTTCACAAACCCTCTGCCAGTACCAACTACACCCCCAGGAGGTTTATAGCTCCATCAGTCACAGTCCTTCACATACACCTCACTAATCCACATTTAATCCATAGATTGTCCTTTTTACAAGAGATAGCTTATATATACCTCCCCATAGCTACAGTGTTCCAGTGTTCAATTTTCCTTATATCCAAGCCACCAGCATACTTAGGGATACAAACATTAGGCCAAGCTACGTATCGTGATTTTCAACTGTAGTACTCCCCACTCCAAAGAAAAGCTCTACAAATGCTCTCAGCTTCCTTGAGAACCTTCTTAGGGAGGACAAACACACTGGACCAGTATATATGAATTCTGAGGAGGACATAATTGATTAGTACCAGCCTACCGTGGTAAGCAAGGTGTCTACTGCTCCAAAGTCTCACCTTGGCAGTCATTTTTTCCACCAGATTCATGCAATCTTTCACTACAATTCTTTTATGGCTAATGGGCACCCTAGCTAAGTTATTTAAAAGGAAGCTTTTCCATTTTAAATTCATTAGCATTCAAAAGCCTTTGATTCTCCTTATTACTCATACCAGGAGTAAACATCTCAGTTTTGCTAACATTGACTTCAATACCTGAAGCTTCTGAAAAGTGTTGAAACCCTTGAAGCATAGTGTAAACAGATATAAAATCACCTCTGCTACATAATATGACATCATCAGCAAAGCGAAGATGATTCAATTTCACACCATAGCATCTTGGGTGGTACTTAGATTGAGTTTTCTCCGCCATCACTCTTAGAGTCCTAGATAGGTACTCCATACAAATAACAAACAATAGAGGGGATATGGGATCCCCCCTATCTCAAACCTTTCTTCCCATCAAAGAATCCACAGCATTGCCCATTAATCATAAGGGTAAAATGGGAGATATTACACACACAAACACTAAACCTTCTAGTAAATTTCATCCCTACTAGGATATCTTTTAGAAAAAGCCAATCAATGGAGTCATAGGCTTTTTCGTATCCATTTTAATTATACACTCTGGGCTTGTAGTTTTTCTACCATAGTTTTTCATCACGTCTTGACAAATCATTATGTTGTGCCCAATAAACCTCCCTTAAGTGAAAGCCCCTTGATTTTCAAGCAATAATCAAATATAATACCTCATCTAATCTAGCAGACATGATTTTTGTAATACATTTGTAAACAACATTGCAGCAAGCAATGGGTCTGAATTCAGACACACTACTGGGGCCTTTAACTTTAGGAATCAAAGTCAAAATAGTAGTGTTGAGTTCTTTAAGCAATTTACCTGAACAGAAAAAATCTTTAACAGCTGCAATTATATCCTGACCAACAATGGACCAGACATCTTTATAAAAGTGTGTTCCAAAGCCATCGATTCCAGGAGATAAATAGAGAAAAGTGATCTCTTGATTTTTTCATCACTAACAGGTCTAATCAGATCTTCCTACTGTGGAGTAGAAACAACATGACCTTTTTCAATAATTTCAGGGCAAATTTTACCTCGGTTAACTCTATTAGTGCCCAAAAAACCCCTTGTAGTAGTTAACAAAAGCTTCCTCCATCTGATGGCCTTCAACCCATTCACCTTTCATGTTTTTAATCCCATAAACACTATTCTGAATCCTTCTTTGCTTGATGACCTTGTGAAAGATTGCAAAGTTCTCATCACCATCTTTAATCCATGCTAACTTTTCCCTATGTGCCAAAAACATCATGTACTTCTTATGCACCATGATGTGTCTATTTTATATAGAATTTTACCCCCGTTCCCCATGAATTATTGGTATTAATTGCGCTCTTCGGTGCCCTTTTTAGTACTAATGTATGTCTTGTAGTGTGTTTGTGCTTTCAGACTGATTATTGTAGGAACAAACATATTTTGGTGCATTTCTTACTCTTTGGAACCACTACAAGAGACGGGAAGTCATGACGCGTTGAGAGCCCAAAAACCTGGTAACCGCCCGACCGGGCGGCATCTGCCCCGGCTGGTCGGGCGAGTTTTACTTAGCCAAGAAATCAGAAGTGAAGTCCAAGAGGAAGTTGCTCCCGCGCTCGATCGGGCGAAATCTGCCCCGGTGGGTCGGGCGAACTTTACTTAGTCAAATATTAGAAAAGTTAAGCTGCCAGCCATTTTCATTTGCGGGCCCGACCGGGCGAAATCCGCTCGGGCGGTCGGGCGAGGCGAAGGATAATTCTACTGAAGGGCGCCCGGTCAGGCGCGAAGAAGGAATATCAGACCTGACGACCGCCCGACCGGGCGAAATCCGCCCGACCGGTCGGGCGAGACGATCTTTGAGCCGTTTTAAGCGCGTGTTGCGCCAGATTTATGAGACATATAAATAATTATTTTCTTAGAGTTAAAAACGACGCCTTTTATTAGAGAATACATTTTATTACTTTTTAGAGAGCTTTGGAGAAGACTCCATTGTTGAACATTGATTACTAAGCTTTGATTTCTTCAAGTAAAGAATAAGTTTTCTTAATCTCTTCCTTTCCTTCATTATCATTATGTCTTTCAATTTGTTTATTATTTGTTTTGTTAATTCAATTATGTGTGAGTAGTCTATTAATCTAGGTTTAAGTTAAACCCTAGCAATATAATCCCCAACCGCCTTTAATGCATTGTCAATAGTTGTTACACTAAGATCCTGGTGTACCAGCTTTTGACATTCCACCATATGTGCATAAACTTTAGCATCTGCTACATGAATTTCAGAAAATCCATCCTAATTAATAATTTTCAAGACCCTCTTAACTTTCTTCAAACGTTGAACCAAACTGAACATTTGAGATCCTAGTACTCTAGTGTCCCAACATTCCTTGATCTTGCTATGAAAATCAGGAGCAAGACTCCACATCTTAAAATATTTGAAAGGAATTCTACCTCTCTTCCTTTTAGCAAAGACATTCAACAACATAGGTGAATGATTAAATAATCCCACTGGCATAAAGCATGCCTCAGATTTAGGATATTCATTACATCAATGTTCATTGCATAACACTCTATCTAATTTGAAAAACACACTACTCTCCCCAACCTGTTTATTGTTCCAGGTGTAATAGCATCCAATATATCTCATATCCTCCAAACCACAACTGGCAACACATCTTCCAAAAGGTAGCATTTCCTCCTCTCTAACAGTGGAGCCTATTCTTTAATCCCTGTTAAGAACACAGTTAAAATCTCCCTAAACCACCCACGCCATATCTACTTTTCGCCCAATTTCCTCCAGGTCCCTCCAAAGACTTTCCCTCTGAGTGCCACTAATATACGCATAGACAAAAGTATAAGCAAATTCATGCTTCCCACTTGTTGACTTAACATAACAGTGTATAAGTTGATATATTATCAAGTGAATATTAACATGAAAAGACAAATCATTCCAAGCTAAGATTATTCTTCCACCAGGGTGGTAAGAAGAATTATAACAGAAACACCAACCAGAGAACATTGTTGATAGACAAACCCATCTTGTGTTATTTTAACCTTAATATCAATGAGACTAAACATCCCAAGGGTTGTAGTGTTTAGCATCTTTTTCACCTCATTTTGCCTCTAGACACTAGAAATCCCTCGGACATTCGTCAACAGGAGAGTCCCCTCCCCTATCATCCCTTTTTGTTCCATTTCCACAAACCATATTTTCCACTATAATATCCTCCTCACTCTCCATTTCACTAAGAGGACCAAAAGAATTCGTAATACTAGTTTTTGTAGAAACACTTTCCTTCCTTTTACTTCCTTGTTTTGTTATCTAAAATTCATTATTCATACCAGTGTTAGGTTGTACAGCACGCTGAACAGCTTTGTTTTGTAGCTTAGGCCTCCACTGCTGTGCTACAACCTTCCTGGCATTTTGCACAGAGAGCAGTTTTCCATTCATAATTAACCCCAAACACCAAATCAATCCCCTTCTCCTTTATAAATGATAATTAATTCAGAAACTCTTGCTCAATCTTAACTTCAACCATGACTCTAGCATACTGAAGTTTATCTCTCTTTTTAGTGGCTTGATCATTTTTAACAAACTTAACAATAAGAGCTACTAATTTCTGCAAACAATTTACCCCCAATATCTAAAATCCAGCCGCATTTGGATCCAAGTAGGGAGAACAACCAAATCATCCTTTAATGTCCATATCTGGTTCCCAAGCCTTAACAATCAATGGTTTACTATCAAAGAAAACCATATTACTAGACAAAACCCGATCTCTATTCTCCATTGTGCTAAAACCAACAATAAAAAAAACCTTTTCTAATCACAACCACCTTATCCACCACCATAGTCTTCCAGATTCTTCTAACAAATCCCTCCATTACATATGAAGGCGGGTTGGCACCAACAACATAACAAATCAAGGAAGAATTCAGTAATCTAACTCAGGTTGGATATCATCGACGTCAATTTTTATTTTTTGATTTTGAACACATTCATTACAATCGCTAACAATTGGATCAGGATTAATACTCACATCCGATTCAGCAAACTGTAATATCGAAATTGGTTCCACATTTCTCACCCTCCTTTCTGCCCAGTTGCTCTGGTTTATCCTCTGTGAATCATCCTCAACTACCATTGAATGTTCAACCTATGCATTTGCTGACTACGTTGAATGACCCTCAAACCTCCTCCTCTGATCTTATTATTGGTTCTATTTCCATCGTAGATCCCTAATATTTCATCCATCGATCTTGTCTTTTTCGCATTGGAATCAGAGCTTGGTCTCGTTGCCTTCCCATTCTTCGCAGCAGTTTTCTGACTCTTCGAATATCTGGCCATGGATACGATGATTTCACATCGAGAGGTATTCTAGAGAGAGAACATTGTACATATAATTCTTTAACAACCTATCTTTTTAATACTTTTAGTAACACTTTAATCTTGGTATTAATATGGTTAATGGGCCAAAGAACACGTGGTAATAAATTGTATTGGTGTGGAAGATTGAACTCCATGTCTTTGAGATTTTTTTTGAAAAAAAAACTTAGGTTTGGAAATAGGAAATTAGGTTAAGAATTACAATTTGACATAATTCTAAGATGTTGTTTGAGTTACTATAAGAAATTGAGGAGTCTTTTCCTCAAATGAACCTTTAAGACGTCAACAAGCCATTATGGAAAATTGGACATATAAATATAAATTAAATTTGAGTAATGTAGGGTAAACCAATTCAATACGATTAGCATGTCCTAATTAGAAATACAATGCACAACCAAATCCTGAACAACTAGCCTAATGAAAACATAAGGACATTGTTGTCACTGAACTATAGCCTAATAATGGAAATATAATGACATTGTTGTCATTGAAGTATTGAATTGTAATATACAAAACTACCGTTGGGAATCACAAGATGAACTAATAATTATATGATAAATTATTAATGTGACTACATCATATATAGGGGTGGCAATAATGTGAGTCGAGTTCCAGTTTAGTTGAGCTCAACTTAACTCGTTAACTTCTTGAGTCGAACACGAGTTGAGTCGAGTATGAATCGAGTTTTGATTGAGTCAAGTTTCCTTCGAGTCGATCTCGAGTAACTCGCAAATTATCTCATCTGATTACCACTTAGCTCATAATTTAAAAAATATGTTGGATTCAATCATGTTGTTTTTGGCAGTACTTGATAATTGTGTTTTCAATTTTCTCACGAGTTTTTGAGTCGAGTACCTAATAACTCAACTCGACTATCCCACGTCTCGAGTCAATCTTGAGTTCGGATCGAGCTCAATTGAGTCGAGATTTGACTAAGTTTTAACCGAGTCGGTCTCGAGTAACTCGCAAGTTATCTCGTCTCAATGCCACCCCTAACTATTTGAATTAGAGCATTATGTAAAAAAATGGTAAACGTTGAAATTAGCAATCTTAGAAGAAAAATATAAGTTACACCTTACCAAGGCCAAAAAAGATCGCCTTATAAAAACAAATTACATTAGTTGTCTTAACTATTGAAATACTCTAAGAACATGCATGACTCTGTCAGTACTCCAATACCTAAACCTGCCCAAATTATATAAGAATCTCATAACTTACATATTTATCAAAATATTTTCTGAGGACAAAAATAATATCTATCTATAACTCAGGTTAGTATATATTGTGAATTTGTGATAATGTCTGCAAAGCCGCATTTATAAGTCATATGACACATGGGTTTGTATCAATTCATACCAAAGTTAAGAGAAGAGAATATGAACAGTTGGTGGCATAGTAGACCCGTGTGTGAGTGGCACGGGTATTAGCTCATGCTCATGCACCTTTCTGATTAACTCCAATTGAACTCAAATCTTTATTTCGTCAGATTTAATAACAACTATTTCCTTAATTTCTTGTTTGTAACAAGAACATTTCCCCTCTTATTATATGCTTATGAGATCCTGGATTCTATCACCATTCACCATATTAGTTAATACTTAATAGTTAGTATTCAAGTCAAGGACTTACAGTGAATCTACCATTATTACATTGCTTCATTTAACGGTAGAGAGATCTAATATAAGTCGGAAGATAGGGAAGCAAGAGGCAAGAAAAAGGCAAAAGCTCCGCCAACAGTACTCGACACAATGATAAAAGCTTAAGAAGAGGGAGCAAAACTTTTTAGTAGCTAGCCAACTGAGCGTGTGTGCGAGCAGCTGTGTGCTGGATTCATGAGTTGCGAGAATGTCAACAAAATTCTACGTCTCAAAAGCTATAAATGCATGCATTATGCTGTTTTCTCGACAAAATGGCCCCTACTTGCACCTTCAATGATCACATCTAGCGTGCAAATAATGGAACAAAAGAAGCTTTCATTTACTACTTCTGTTGCTTAACTAACTTTTTCATGTTTCAGCTTACACTCACACGTGCATGTGTGACGATGGACCATCTAGGCATCTATGTCTATGTGTTTATATCATTATGGATTTATGGTGGGGACAGATTGTTTGAAATTTGTTTCACCAATGCTTCATTTATAATACTTTCTCTGTTTTTTAAATAAGTGTAACATAGAGAAGTGGCACACAGACTAAGGAATCTAGAAAGAGAAAGTTGGGAACCACATTTAGAAGAAAGATTAGACAACTTAATTAAATAAAACTCTCAACTAATTAGACCAACAACTTTATGTCCCACCACCTTCCACATGCCATCCACCACAACACCGCCACCACCGAGTCACCGGACAACCGCCATCACCACAAAATCTCTTTCCCCTCCCCCATGTACCCCTGTCCACCAGAAAACCACCTTCCTCCAAACCTGCCCACTACAAAACACGCTATCTTCCCTTCCACGCCCCGAAACCAACACTCTAGATGGAGAGAGAAAAAACACAGAATCAGAAGAACCACAAAATCGCAACCCCCGAAAACACTCTAGCTTCACCAATCGCAACCACAGTTGCGTCGTGCAATTGAAGAACCACGTAATCAGAGAGTTTTGGCGCACGTTGAGGCAATGAGGAGAGAGAAAAATCGATGATTATAGGGCAAAAAGATAAATCTAGAATCAAAATATGAGGGTAGCGATTGAGAATTGAAGGTAAGTGTTCTTTAGGATTCTTCGATGTCTTTGAGGTTTTAAGTTTTAGGGTTCTTCGATGTTCTTCGAGGTTTCAGATTTTAAGGCTCTTCAATTCGATGTTTTAGGTTTTAGGGTTCTTTGATTTAGAATTGAAAATGTAGATTGTTGTCGTTGAGGTCATCTAGGACGATAAAGATGATTTCTTTGCTTAGTAGATTGAAGAGATCAGTTTCCATCATTATTGATTTTTACTTCTTTATTTTTGATAGAGAGGATTGGGCGTGGTGGTTGGTGGTGGTGTCGAGTTGGTGGTGTCAGGTTGGTGGTGGTGGCAGGTTGGTGGTGGTCGGGTTGGTGGTGCAGAAGGGGGTTGGGTGGGTTGAGTGAGGAAGAGGGGGGTTGGATGGGTTGAGTTGAGGAGAGGGAGGTTGTGTGGGTTGATTAATTAACGTGGTTTAGATTGATAGATAAATTAATTAAGTTGTTGAGGAAATTAAGTAATGGCATTTTTGTAAATAAAAGGAAAAAACTTTTCATTTTGAGCTATGTTGCACTTATTCTGACATTTCCTAAAATGGAAAATGTTGCACTTATTTTGAAACGGAAGAAGTATTTATAAAACACCAATGACGACTATGCAATCCCCCGAGTATAGTTGATGATTTACTCCCTTAATAAATGAAAGTATCTCGTATATGTATGAATATCACTTGCTAGTTAATTAGAGATTGGTTTTCACATTACTTAAGATCATTATAGACAATAAATACTAAATCGATATTTTTTTAGTTATATCATTTGTTTTTTTAGCACTATTCATCAACCAACTTTGTTAAGTTGTCTCGCACATTATTTTATAGGAAAAACTTAGTCAAATAAGATCTTGTTAGATTCGTCTAAATGTTAGAATCCCAAATATCAAATAAATTTTCATAATTTTTACTTACCCCATCAAGAGATATAAACGTTCAAAAAAAGCGTCTCGGCAAATGTGGAAAAATAAATGGTGCAACTAAAAAAATACAGAGGTAGTATATTTTCTAATTTGATGCCCTGACTGAGACTATTTCACTCAAGCTAATGACTGATACAGTCTAACGAACTACTATCTGCCTCAATTGCCTTTTCTCATTTCTCGTTTAGGTCGATAACCTCATAACCCTCGAAAAAACTAACCACCTCCATCTTTCCCTCTCTCTCTAACAACATCAATCACCCTGCGATTTCACTGGTGGGAACTGATATACAATTGTATGTATGGTCAAAATTAAATTTGATCTATCCATTAAAGTGCTCCCTGTTAGAACAAAGAGTTCGCAATGACAGAAGAGAGAGAAATTCAAGACTGTGCCGTGGTAGGAGACCACTGACTTGAAAGTAATTACGGCCCGACAACGGTGGTAATCGATTTGGCCGGAACGCTCTCCAAGGTTAACACAGTAGCTTAGACTGCCACCACTAACAGAATAAGCTTTGGAGAAAAGCACGAAACCCAGGAAAAAGAGAGAGAAGAGAAGAGAAGGAATAGAGTGTTTTTTGTGTGTATCTCATAAACTGATCAGAGGCACTGATTTGTAGGAGAGAATTAGGCCAGAAAAACGGACGGCAGTAAATGGGCCGATCACAAGGCATTGCCATCAATCCTGTAACGGTCAAAACGTTACAGAATTCCAACGGCCACAAACGCGCAGTCTCGAGTCCAAAACTTTAGTTAAGTTTATTCCCCAAAGCCCAAAGCCCAAAGCCCAAGGCCCATTGCCCTGGCCCGGTCCAGGCGGGCGGTGCGCGCGCGTGTGTGATAGCAAGCCCAAACCAAACATGACATCCAAGCACAAAGGCATCTCAAGTACCAACTCAATAGTAGGAAGGAGGGAGGAATATATAAAAAGAGATTCCCTCCCACAAGCAATGTGGGACAAACAAAAAGAGCCAAGGCTTTTCCAAGCCTTAACTCCAACAATCCCCCACAAAGGCTCGAAAAGCAAAAAAATTCCTGGTAAGGAAAGGAAAGTACTTAAGCACCAATATCTTTCGATTTGAATTGATGCATAGTAAATGAGGCACAACTTACTATCTAGTGAGTGAATTCTCTTGAACTCACAGATTCCGTTGAGACCCCCACAACACATACCTACCTTAAGATCTGCAATCTCCGCGATACATCACAGCGCTTTATAGCCATGCGCATTCCTTGGGTCTAATAAGTGCTCTAGAAAGACAGCCCAGTCTTTCATAGAAGGCGGCTTAACCTCCACACTTACGTAGGTAGTCCATCAAGTGTTTCTCAATAACACCACCCCGGAGGGATATGGAACTATTAAGAGCAAAAGCTCAACCTCTCAATGTATATCCATCAAGTGCGTCTCAGAAGCACCACCAATAGGCTATGGATAAAAGCACTACCATGTGTCATAGGGATGGAAATGTAGTGCAAGTTAAGTTTTATGGCTTCATTTGACCTCAAACGGGTATCTACCTAATCTCAACTAATGGGTTTTAGCCCCATCCCCCTCGACGACTCTAGGACAACTATCCTAGATAACCCCTTAGTACAGGGGTCTGTAAGATTTCTTTGGACCTCACATAGTCCAAAGAAATACCCCATTTTTCAGGAGTTGTTTGACGACTCCATGTCTGATCCGTATGTGTCTCTTCTTACCATTGTAGAACTGTTCTTAGCAACACCAATGGCTGCTTGAGAATCACAATGAAGAGAGACAGGTGCACCCTGTCCTCCCCATAAAGGAACATCAGACAACAAGTTTCTCAACCATTCAGCTTCTTGCCCTGCCAACTCGAGGGCAATGAACTCAGACTCCATGGTGGAACGTGCTATACAAGTCTGTTCGAAGACTTCCATGATATAGCACCACCTTTAAGGGTAAACACATAGCTACTAGTTGAACTGATCTCATCATTACCAGATACCCGATTTGCATCACAAAATCCTTCAAGAACAGCAAGAAATTTAGATAAGTGCAACAAAAATCAACAGTTCCTTTTAGGTATCTAGAAAGACGATGAAGAGCACTCCAGTGTTCATTACTAGGGTTATGTGTATATTACTAAGTCTACTCACTGTATAAGCTATGTCAGGTCGAGTACAGTTCATGAGGTACAGAAACTACCTATGATTTTCGCATATTCACTTTGAGAGACACTTTCACCTAAGTTCTTGGTCAAATGAATACTAGAATCATAGGGAGAACTCACTGGAACAACATCAAAGGAATTAAACTTTTTAAGCACCTTTTCCACATAATGAGACTGACTAAGGGAAATGCGACCGGAGACTCTCTTAAGTCTGACTCCAAAATCACATCAGCTTCCCCAAATCTTTCATCTCAAATTTTGAAGACAGAAAAGTTTAGTATCATTAACCACCTTTAAGTTGTTACCAAAAATCAGCATGTCATCCACATAAAGACATATAATACACAATCTGATCCTATCAATTTTGAATAACACAAGAATCAGATTGTTTACAATGAAACCATTTGACACACAGTACTATCAAATTTTTCATACCATTGTTTTGGTGCTTGTTTGAGACCATATAAGGACTTCCTCAATTTGCACACTTTATCTTCTTGACCTAGCACCACGAAACCCTCAGGTTGAGACATGTAAATCTCCTCCTCTAAGTCACCATTCAGGAAAGCAGTCTTAACATCCATCTGATGTATAACTAAGTCATGAATAGCAGCAAGAGCAGCAGGGTCCTAATGTGGCTATCTTAGTCACAGGAGAATAAGTGTCAAAGTAATCTAGTCCTTTCCTCTGAGTGAAACCCCTGATGACAAGCCTAGCTTTAAACCTCTCAATAGTTCCATCAGGTCTCAATTTCTTTTTAAAGATCCATTTACTATCTATGGTCTTTGATCCCTTAGGTAAGTCAGTTAACTCCTAAGTAGAGTTAGACACTATGGAATCTAACTCGCTCTTAATGGCCTCTTTCCAAAAACTGCATCCACAGATCTCATTGCCTCATCAAAGGTCTTTGGGTCCTCTTCTATCATGAAAGCATAAACTAGTTCATCACTCAACAAGTCAACACAAGAACTTTCAGAAAAAAGCAGTAACAAATCAGAACCAAAGTCTTTTGCTACTCTAGGTCTTTACTTCTCCTAGGCTCATCTACACAGAGAACTACTAGCATGCATGTCAACTGAACTACTACTCAAAGTCAAATCAGCAGGAATACACTAGTAGGTAGAACACATCATGCGTAGAACAAGTAGATAAATCAACAGCAGGAGAAGAACAAGAAGGCACAGATGCAACATCACCTTTTTTCAAAGGAAAAACATGTTCAAAAAACTCAGCATCTCTGTACTCACAATAGACCTATCACCCAAAGACATGAATCTATAAGCAGCATGAGCATAACCAATAAACACAACATCAAAAGTCTTACGTCCAATGTTTGACTTTTTATAGTCAGGAAGCCCAACTTTGGCTAGACACCCCCACACTCTCAGAAACTCAAGTTTGGAGGTAACCCTTCCATACTCATAAGGGGTCTTATCTAACTTTTGTGAGGAACTCGGTTAAGAACATGACAAGCTGAAAGAAGCTTCCCCCACATTTCATCAGGCAACCCAGAACTTACAAGCATAGCATTCATCATATTTTTCAAGGACCTATTTTTCCTTTCAGCTATACCATTTTGTTGGGTACATAAGGAGCACTAAGTTCATGAATGACCCAATTTCTCACAATGGTCATTCAAGAGAAGTTCTCATATTCTCTACCCCTATCAGACCTAACCCTCTTGATTTTCCTATCAAGTTGGTTTTCTACCTCGGCTTATACTTATAAAGCTTCCCCTGCCTCACTTTTGGCTTAAGAAGGTATAACTTAGTGAACCTCGAGTAATCATCAACAAAGGAAATTACCAGAATTTTCCTCCTCTACTTCTAGTGTTCTGAAATCAGCTAAGTCGTATGAACCAATTCTAGAAGTTGGGTGGCCTTTGAGTCACGATTTTGCAAGGTTTCTTGTAAATTTTGCTTCAACACAAAATGGACACTTAGAAAACTCGTTAGGACAGATTAGGAATCAAGTCTAAGGTCCTTAGTCTCTTAATAGAAGCAACATTCACATGTCCTAATCTACCATGCCATAAATTTAAAGACTCAGCAATATAAGCAGAACCACAAACAGTTTTATTAATAGCAGATACAGAAAAGCAACATTTAAAATAAACAAACCCCCACTAATACCCTTTCCCACAAATTCCCCACCACGAGTCATTACAACCTTGTCAGCCTCAAAAACAATTTTCAAACCAGCTTTGTTTAACAAGGCACAGACACTAGGTTACGACGCATAATAGGAACATACAAGACATTTGAAAGGGAGAGGGTTTTTCCAGAGGTAAGTTTTAGAGTGACCTTTCCTTGTCCAAGCACTCCAGCAGTTGATGCATTCCTCATGTAAACGCACTCACCTTCTGTTGTATCCTGGAAATCATGGAGCAGCTCCTTATTTGAAAATAAATTCCTTGAAGCCCTGGTGTCCAGAATCCAATCAGAACTGTTTTCGATCAGGTTTGCTTCAACAACCACAGCAGCAATCACATCATCAGATACAACAAGGTTAGTCTGAGGTGTTTCTTTTTAGACAGACCCTTGGCGTTGAGGACATTGATAAGCCTTATGATCAGGCTTGCCGCATACATAGCACAAAACAGTCATCTTTTGAATCTTACCATTTGGTTTGTTGAATTTCCCTTGCTTCTTACCTTTATTGATGACCTTCTTACCCTTACCTTTGAATTTATAAGAACCTGTAGCAGCAGCAGGTTCCACCATATTAGCTTTTGTAACAGTAACCAAAACCGAGTCCTGATTATCTTTGATCCGATTTGCCTCTTCAATCCTCATATGATTGATTAGTTCTTGAAGAGACAGGAACTCTTTCCTATGCTTAAGATTGTTACGAAACTCCCTCCAAGAAGGAGGAAATTTTTCCAGCAATACATTAGCCTGGAAAACATCACAAATTTTCATGTCTTTATTTAGTACATCAGCACACAGATTTTCGTAGACATGAACTTGGTCCATGACAGGTTTATCATCAACCATTTGGAAAGACAGCCACTTTCCTACAACATACTTCTGTTTCCCAGCATCATCAGCCCCATATTTTTTCTCAAGGGCCTCCCAAATCAGTTTAGATGACTTATGCACCATGAATAAATCAAACAGATTATTTGTCATCAGATTAAGGAGATGGAAACGTACAGTTTTATTATCTTTTTCATATTTTAAAATTGCATCCTTATTCTGCTTAATAACAGTAGCAGAAGGAGAAGAAGATGAGTCACCTGTAGCATCTATAACAGCAGGACAGTCCTTAAACAGAACATAATCGATGTCCAACTGTTTGAAAAACATGAGTAGTTTTTGAGCCTAGCATTTATAATTATTTCCGTCAAAGGACTCAAGTTTGGACATGTGAGCTAAGGATTTGGTTGAACTTTCAGCCATTGCGAATTAAAATAATTGCTTTCAAATTGTTAGAACAGAGAGTTCGCAATGATAGAAGAGAGAGAATTTCAAGACTGTGCCGTGGTAGGAGATCACTGACTTGAAAGCAATTACGGCCCGACAATGGTGGTAATCAATCTGGCCGGAACGCTCCCCAAGGTTAACACATTAGCTTAGACTCCCACCACTAACAGAATAAGCTTTGGAGAAAAGCACGAAACCCAGGAAAAAGAGAGAGAAGAGAAGAGAAGGAAGAGAGTGTTTTTTGGGTGTATCTCATAAACTGATCAGAGGCACTGATTTGTAGGAGAGAATCGAGCAAGAAAAACGGAAGACGACAGTAAATGGGCGGATCACAAGGGATTGCCATCAATCCTGTAACGGTCAAAACATTACAAAATTCCAACGGTCACAAACGCGCAGTCCCAGGTCCAAAACTTTAGCCCAAGGCCCATGGCCCTGGCCCGGTCATTATTATTATTATTTATTTTTATATTATTACTATTAAGTATTAAGTATTATTATTATTATTATTATTATTATTATTATTATTATTATTATTATTATTATTATATTATTATTATTATTATTATTATTTTATTATTATTATTATTATTATTATTATTATTATTATTATTATTATTATTATTATTATTATTATTATTATTATTATTATTATTAGGAGGAACATGGTTTAGGTCAAAGCACAAATAAACCCACGTTTTTAGCCTATAAACCAATCAAATTGCGTCAAGACGGTTTAATTCATGATGTAATTTTCGCGGTCCAGCCCAATCATTATTTTTATTACTAAATACTATTAAATTATTAAATCTAATTATTAAAATACTAATATTAATTTACTTCTTAGATATAGTTATTATATATCATCATCAAGTATTAATATATTAATACAAATAATATAAAATAATTATTATTAATTATCATTATTATCATTAATTATTATTATTATTATTAATTTATGATTTTTTTTTTTTTTTGGCAATTCAAAATTGTTATTGACAACCAAAAAAATTGGGTACAACCTACAACATTAGAGTAACATACTACTCTTAATGCCAACCAGACAAGCCACAACAACTGTTTACAACACTAACATTTGTTTTTGCTTCTCACTACATCTAACAGCAACTCTAAAAATGATATTTCTAGCATTGATTATTCACATCTGAATCCCTAAAAAACTTGGCATTTCTCTGTAACCAGATGGAATACAAGCTCTCTGTATACATCATAACAAACAACTTACTACTATCCTTAGTGCTACGAGCTCTTTTGATAGCCAACTCCAGTTCCTGTTGAGCAGTTACTTGAGGCTGTATGTTCAAGTATCTGAGAACCTTGCACCAGACTTTCTTGCTGTAAGGACAGTTGAAAAACAAATGCTGCACATTTTCAATATCATTTCCACACAACTTGCACAAGGGACTCCCTTCCCTACTCCATTTACTCACTCTTTTAGCTGTAGCAAGTCTATTTAGCATGGCTAGCCATAAAATAAACTTACTTTTTGGAGTAGCTTGGTTATTACAAACTAACCTTTTCCAGACCACATTGTCATAATTTTCTTGGAGAAGCTTGTATGCTTTCTTTATGCTGAATTTCCAATGAGTGCTCACTGTCTCCCACCCTCCAATCCTTTCCACCAATTCTCTAGCTTCAAGGATTTTTCTTAGAAACCATGATGTGCTACTGCTTACAGTAACATTTTCAAGCCTTTGTCTCTTGATGTAATAAGCATTCACCCATCTAACCCAAAGCTTATCTTGCTTGAAAGCTAGGGCCCAAAGAAGCTTAAGTATTGCTGCTTTATTCCATATTACCATATCAGTAACATTTAAGCCTCCTATACTCTTTGGCTGTTGCAAGAAGTCCCATGCCACAAGAGCTTTAGAGCTAGTATCAACTGATCCAGTCCATAGAAATGTTCTACAGGTTGATTCAACAGCCTTTATCAGTTTCATGGGAAGTGGAAAAATTTGGGCCCAATAGTTTTGCATGCTGCTGAGAATAGACTTCACCAACTGTAATCTACCAGCATAAGATAGCAAGTGAGGAACCCAGCCTTGAGCTCTTGCTGTGATCTTGTCAATGAGGGGTTTGCACTGAGTAAAAGTTTAGTTTTTTTGCTGAAAGTGGAACTCCAAGGTACCTAAATGGCAGGGTACCAATAGGCATCTGAATACTTTCAGCCATCTGATTTGCCTCATCTTGATTTACACCCCCAAAATAAATACAACTTTTCTCAATACTTGCCTGAAGGCCTAAAGCCTTTGAGAATAAACTGAAAGCTCTCATAATCTTGGTGATGGAGCTTGCATCTGCTCTAGCAAACATTAGCAGATCATCCGCAAACATGAGAATGGTGAGCTTGATTCTCTCACATTTGGGATGGAAATTAAAATCTGGATCATTACACATAGCACCCATGCACCTACTCAGATACTCAATGCAAATAAGAAAGGAGACAATGGGTCTCCTTGTCTCAAACCTTTCTTTGCATCAAAAGGCATAGAAGGAACACCATTCACCAAAATTGAGTAAGAAACAGTCTTCACACAGGCCATAATCCACCCAATAAAGATACTAGGAAAGCCTAATTCTTTGAGCATACTTTCAAGAAAAACCCATTCCACAAAATCATAAGCTTTCTTAATATCTATTTTTATCACACACCTAGGAGAGATATGTCTTCTACTATAGCCTCTTATAAGTTCAGTAGCTAAGAGAATATTATCACCAATATTTCTCTCTGGAATGAAACCTGTTTGAGCACTATCTACTACCTCTGTAATCACAGCTTGCAGTCTCTTTGTCAGGATTTTTGAGATTATTTTGTATAGAGTAGAGCAACAGGCAATGGGCCTATAGTCTCTAGCATATTGTGCATCATCAATTTTCGGTATCATTGTTACAGCAGTACAATTCGTAGGTTTATGCATGAAACCATTATCAAAAAACTCCATTATACCTGCACATACCTCATGCTTGATCACCAGCCAACTTTTTTTTGAAGAAATAAACTGAGTTAAATCCATCTAAGCCGGGAGCCTTTGCATCATCAATAGCAGTCAAAGCTTGATCAATCTCCTGTGTGGTGATTGGTTGCACTAATTGCTCACAAGCAGTAGCACTTAGTGTAGCCCCAGCTCTAACTATGTTTAGATCTATTGCCTCCAGTTGATTTGAATTTGTGCCTAAAAATCTCTTGTAGAAGTTACAAATTTCATTCTGGATCTCTAATGTTTCTGTCAGCTGTTCTCCTCTGTCATTATAAATATTCACAATTTTATTCCTAGATTTTCTCACTTTTATTGCAGTGAAAAAGAACTTGGAATTAGAATCACCCATGGACAACCATTTGATTCTTGCCTTCTGTTGCAGAATGCTTTCATCTATGCTAGACCACTTTCTCAATTGTGCAATCAATACCTTTTCTTCCTCTTGCAACTCATTTGACTGATTCACCTCTGGCAGAGCTTGAACAGCAGCTAGTTTCCTTCTAAGTTCCTCCATCTTACAATGAGCTTTAGAAATATTATTTGTATGAAAACCTTGCTTTCAAAGCTTTTTAACTGCTTGAAGTTTCACCCAAATATTTTTCATCTTAAATCTGCTATGAGCTGAACCCCAAGCCTCCTTCACCACTTCAATATAGCCAAGTTGATCAGCAAGAAAGTTTAAAAACTTAAAAGGTCTACCACCTTCATCTGGAAGCTTAGCAACATTAAAGATCAATGGAGAGTGGTCTGAAATTCCAACAGCATAATAATCAATAACCACATCAGGGTAGTGGTTAATCCAAGCAACATTGACAAACCCTTTGTCAATCCTACTTGATATTCTATCAGGACCAATACTCTTATTATTCCAAGAGTAAAATAAACCAGTAGTAGGTGCCTCCATCAACTGATGAGCATGCATAACAAAATTCCTTAGGTCCACAGTCTCAGCTTCACTTACTTCATTACCATTTAATCTATCTTGGGCATTATAAACAGCATTATAATCCCCTATCAGAATACAAGGCTCCTGACACAAGGACACAAACTGATACAACTCCTCCCAAAGCACCTTTCTATCAGCAATTGTATGAAGACCACAAACAACAGCCATCTTAAAAAGATTCTCCCCATTACTATTCTGAACCTCCATGGCTATGATTTGCTCAGTAGCAACCTGAACCACAATCTTCACATCATTAGTTATCCAACCAACCCAAATTCTCCCCCTTGGAGAGTAAGCATAATTATTAACCCAACTCCACCTATTACCAAACTTTTTTTTGGATTTTCCCACTATTTTGACTCCTTACTCTAGTTTCAAACAAGGCACATAAAGAAATTTTTTGAGTGTGAAGAAATTTTTTAATTTCCTTCACTTTGATGGGGTCATTCATCCCCCTCACATTCCATGTTATAACCTTCATTAAGACAAATAGGGATTAGGTCCCCTAGCACCCCCAGGACAGCTCCCAGGTAAACCTGACCCAAAATGCAGCTGCATACCACTCTGAGTATACACCTGTTTACCTTTATCTTTTGTCTTTCTTGTAACCAGTCTCCATTCTCCTTCATCTGCAACAGGATTGTTAACACGGGTGTTAAGAGGAGTAACTATAGGCTCTTCTGTTACCTCAGTAACCTCCACTGTCTGAGCTGGCACCATTTCCTCCCCTACTTGTTCTACAGCTGCTACCATTGTGGGGGGAAGCTGATCATCTACTTTCTCAGCAGGCAAGACCTTCTTAGGTATCCACTTTTGCACAACTCTGCTATCAACAACGTTTTTTCCTCCACAAGTATGACCCACTACCTGACATTTTTTACAGAATGTAGGGACCCAATCATACTCAAGTTTTTGTTTGAAAACAATGCCATTATGATCTTCAACTGCCACCACTTTAGGTATTTCCTGAGTAACATCCATCTCAATCAACAGTCTAGCATAAGAGATTCTCAAATTTTGACTGGTGCATTCATCCGCATAAAGTGGGACTCCGAGAACACTACCTATTCTGCTCAAAGAGTCTTCTCCCCAGCAGTTCAAAGGGAGATTAGGCATCTTTACCCAAATAGGGATTACCTTTAGCACTTCCTCATGAAAGTTAAAACTGGCACTCCGTTGTTTAACTATCATAGCTTTACCAAAAAACAAGTGAGGCCCTGAAAACAAGATATTATCCCTTTCCTCCCTAGACTTCATTCTAACAATAAAGAATCCTTCATCATGCTTAAACACTTGTGGTTCTTCCTAAGTTTGCCATTGAGATTTAACATATTGAGTTATAGCATTCAGAGTGGGATTTTGGCCAACTACATAAACCACTACAGCATTTAACTAACCTTCACTCATTCTTTCCACTTCTATTTTGTCTAACTTAGCCGTCGGAATTCCATCAATGAAAACAGGGGGGATGAACTTGAGACCCATACCTTTGTCAGATATTCGGCTCTGCGCTGTAAAAAACTTCCATTTTTGCTTCGCTACTTCATTAAGGTTGTTGTTATCTCCCTCCATACTCTTATTTTGCTCCATGTTGCTCACCATCTCCACCGGAGTTCTCTCTGCTATTAAAGCTTCTTCGGTTACTGTTCCATTAGATTTCTCGCCCACAACTTCTAAAGCTTGTTGTTTTTGTGACTGAGAAGATTCACAAGGTTCTCCCTGAGCCGACGAGCTCGCCACCAGCGTGGTTACCTTCTTTTCCAGGCCCATAATCAAAGATGGCGCACGTTAGCGTAACACCTTAACATACGCCAGCAGAGGTTTAGGGTTTTAGGAAAGTTTTTTTCTATTATTAATTTATGATTATTAATATTATATATTTATAACTATCATTTAAAAATATCCAAAATACTATTATTATTCATTATTATTACTTATCATTATAATTATTATTTAATATTCATATTATTATTGTTTAAATATTATTTATATTTATGACATTTAATTTAATTCAATTTAATTTAATTCAATTCAATTCAATTCAGTTCAGCTGTTTTATGCCAAAAAGAACAGGCCCTAAGTCTATAACACAAAGAAACACTATCCCAAATAAACATTATAGTTCTTGCAAAAAAAAAACATTATTATAGCATATAGAAACACATTATACCACATACAAACACACTAATAATATTATCCTAATCTTTTATATCAAGTTTTAATTGTACAATCAACTATAATACACATAAACACACTGTATGACAAACATATACACTATTTTAGAAAGAAATACACTATATCACAAACACATTATAACACAAAGAAACAATCACAAATAAACATAATATAGCATAAAGAAACACATTTACCACACACAAATACACTATATCGAAACTGACAATATAAACCTAATCTTATATAACAGGTTCAATTGTACAATCAACTATATCACAAAAAAAAAGGAAAATAGAGTAAGAACTTAAAGAAAGAGAAAAAAAGCAATTATGAGAGAGAAACTAAAAAGGCAAAGAAATTTGAGGAGAGAGAAAGACAAAATAGTAAAAGTTATAATCATTACAACATATATAATATTTATTGGGTGCACACTAATTGTGCACAGGATTCATACGATTTTTTTTTTATCAGTGAATTATCTTAATATTTTTGGTGGTAAAATTTTTAGTTTTGCTTACATAGTACTTTCTACTTGGGGAGATTTACATGGTTCAAGCTAAGGGCCTGTTCTCCCCAGCTTATTTTCAGTTCAGTTCAGTTCAGTTCAGTTCAGCTCCAATCAGTATAGTTCAGTTCAGTTCAGCTCCAATAAGTTCAGTTCAGTTCAGTTCAATTCAGCTCCATTCTTTTATAACCATTTTGTTAAATATTATTATTATGTTGGTATAATTTATTTTACTTATTATTATTATTATTATTATTATTATTATTATTATTATTACTATTATCATCATTATTATTATTTAAATATATATCATTACTATTAAGTATTTTTATTATTATTGTTTCTATATATTATTTTGTTTATTATAGCTTTACTCATTATTATTACTATTATTATTAGGAGGAACATGGTTTAGGTCAAAGCACAAATAAACCCACTTTTTTTTGCCCATAAACTAATCAAATTGTATCAAGACGTTTTATGATGTATTTTCGCGGTCCAACCCAATCATTATTTTTATTACTAAATATTTTTATATTATTAAATCTAATTTTTAAAATAGTAATACTAATTTACTTCTTAGATATTATTGTTATTATATATCATCATCAAGTATTAATATATTAATACATATAATATAAAATAATTATTATTAATTATCATTATTGTCATTAATTATTATTATTAATTTATGGTTATTAATATTATTTATTTATAATTATCATTTAAAAATATCCAAAATACTATTTATTATTATTATATTATTATTATTATTCATTATTCATTATTATTACTTATCATTATAATTATTATTTAATATTCATATTATTATTGTTTAAAATATTATTTATATATTTATTACATTCAATTTAAATCAATTTAATTTAATTCAATTCAATTCAATTCAATTCAGTTCAGTTCAGTTCAGTTCAGTTCAGTTCAGTTCAGCTCAGCTCCAATAAGTCCAGTTCAGTTCAGTTCAGCTCCAATAAGTTCAGTTCAGTTCAACTGTTTTATGCCGAAGAGAACATGCCCTAAGTTAGTTAAAGAAGTTAATTATTGGTTTTAATTGTAAGCTAAGAATGTAAGGTCTGAAATATGCTAAAGAAAATCGAAACCTTGGGCTGCAGTAGATGAGTTGTTATTAGGCAAGTAGAGAAAGAATATTTCCTATTTTGGACTAGCTAGGATTGGGTAACAAGCAAGAAAAAGCTCCCTTGCTCAATGTCTTGTGGTTTTTATGGGATATAAGGAAATATTTGCCTAACTTTCGTGAATCTAGTTATTCCTTAATTTTAAACTAGATTTTAAGCTTGTTTTAAGGGGGATGTTTCCTTCTTTCTTTCCTTGTAAAACCGATCATGTTAGTGTTTGGTGAGCAAGGTTTTTCTTGCAAACTGTTATAAATAATGCACACCTAACCTCCTAAAGGAGTAGAGTTGATTTGGTTAATTTTCTAGTGCTTATGCATTGAAATCGATGTGTATAAGCCAAAATACATAGATCGACGTGTGTGCATTTTCTAATTGAGGTTACTGAGAGACCCTTTAATTCTTGTGAAAACTAATAGTATTGTCCCTTGTTTTAATTGAGTAAAGTTACATTCTTTGAACCTAAACCTTTCAAGATTCAACCTTTATCATCTTGAACGAGTCACATTCTAGAGTATCTTTCTAGATTTTGTGAGTTACAATTAAAGGTGGGCATGGGCCGGGCTAGCATGTGGGCCGACCTGTTGCCCATTATGTTGGCCGTGGGCCTGTTACCGTCAAGGAATTTTTATTGATGGCCCATGAGTCGAACGCCCCTTTTCTTTATTTTTTGGCCTAAAACTACAAATTCAAAAAAACAACATAAAACACAGGCCAAACCCGCAGGAGGCACGAGCCTGGCCTGCGAGCCCGTGGGCAAAAACCGGAAATTTCAGGCCCGACACGGCACGATCCGCCGCTCACGGGCTTGGTCCCGACCCATCATTTCCCCAAGCCCGTGGACCGAGCTCGTGAGCAGGCCCGACCTGACCCGACCCATGCCCACTTACAATCACATTAACTTGTGCATAAACTAAGGGACTGTTCTCTTCGGCATAAAACAGCTGAACTGAACTGAACTGAACTGAACTGAACTTATCAAAGCTGAACTGAACTGAACTGAACTTATCGGAGCTGAACTAAACTGAACTGAACTTATCAGAGCTGAACTGAACTGAACTAAACTGAACTGAACTGAACTGAACTGAATTGAATTGAATTAAATTGAATTGAATTATATTACATTGAAATAAATTGAATGTAATAAATATATAAATAATATTTTAAACAAAATAATATGAATATTAAATAATAATTATAATGATAAGTAATAATAATGAATAATAATAATAGTAGTATTTGAATATTTTTAAATGATAGTTATAAATAAATAATATTAATAATCATAAATTAATAATAATAATAATTAATGATAGTAATGATAATTAATAATAATTATTTTATATTATTTGTATTAATATATTAATACTTGACGATGATATATAATAACATAATATCTAAGAAGTAAATTAATATTACTATTTTAATAATTAGATTTAATAATTTAAAAATATTTAGTAATAAAAATAATGATTGGGTTGGACCGCGAAAATTACATCATAAACCGTCTTGACGCGATTTGATTGGTTTATGGGCTAGAAAAAGTGGGTTTATTTGTGCTTTGACCGAAACCATGTTCCTCCTAATAATAATAGTAATAATAATTAGTAAAGCTATAATAAAAAATATATATAGAAACAACAATAATAATAATAATAATAATACTTAATAGTAATGATATATATTTAAATAATAATAATAATAGTAATTAGTAAAATAAATTATACCAACATAATAATAATAATATTTAACAAAATGGTTATAAAAGAATAGAGCTAAACTGAACTGAACTGAACTGAACTTATTGGAGCTGAACTGAACTTATTGGAGCTGAACTGAACTGAACTTATTAGAGTTGAACTGAACTGAACTGAACTGAACTGAAAATAAGGTGGGGAGAACAGGCCCTAAGAAGGTTTAATTCATTTTTTTAAGTGGGCATATTAGGGAGAACGAAAATTATGTTAAACTGATAAATAATTTGTATAAATGCATATGAAAATTTGTTACAATGATATCAATTTTGAGTAAACATATAAGAAATGCTTTAAACTGATAAGAAATATGCATAAAATAAAATGACAGAGTCATGTGTCTACAAACTCTAAATGACTCAAAACATTCAAAATGACTAAGACGTGTCTCAGCCAAGAAATTTAATGATATAAAAATTTAAGAATTATTGATAGATCATAAGTTGATCAATGTCATTATTATTTGATTACTTATTAAGATTTTAATTTAATTAGCTTATATGCATATATCATATTTTAAAATTGAAAGTACCTTGTATAAAAGTAAAAATTACGTATTATTTTGACATGTTTTTTGATATTTATAAACAAACTAAGAGTTCCTTTTTTTTTTTACACAGTTCAATCTCCAAGAAGCACTGTGACTTTTTGTGTAGTCAATCTATAAGAGACATATGTCCATCAAAATTCACTAAACTGAATTATCTAATGACCTCACACAAGATACAAGTATCCCGCCCATAACTCTATTATTGCCTCTAATTAAATGTTGCCAACATGAATCAAGTAGAAACTTATACACTCAACCCCAAATTTGCTATATAAAAGGAAATTGAGAAAGACATTACATCAATAAGTTGTTTCTCAATTAAGTAGCTTAGAGATAAGTAGATAACAATGAATCACAAAGTCACTTGCTTGGTTGTGGATGACTGGATCTGGATGGCACAATCATATGGTTAGTGTGACAACTTTTCACTTGCTCTTCACAACCATATCTTTAGAAACCGTATTAATCTACATACATTACATTGTTGCTAAACAAATACTTAGCTTGACCTAATAAGGTACGGAACTAATTAACCCTAACCCATACCTTCTTTTTCTCATTCTAGTTCTTCCACTAATGTCAATCGTCAATACTTGCACAACCACTAACCAAACCTTTTTCATAACTATTACCACAACCAAATTTGACAACCCACCATTATTGCAGTATTCATTCCCCACTGCGAGCCAACCATATAGCATGCAGAACTATATCTCCTCACTGTCATAACATACGGCCCCAAGCCCTTGCAACCAACTGTAAATGGCTCATGATTTTCCTAACTTTGTGCATTATGTGAAGTAGTGTAGCTGTTGATGCAAAAATGAAAACAAGCTAATGACACCATTGTTTAGTGATTAGAATTACTTTTGCGATCCGTTTGGTAGTCGTTAATAAATTATATTAATGAGAATAAATTTTAAATGTAATAATACAAAGGAATCACCTTTAAAATCTCCATGTGGAGGCAATTTCAATCCCCAAGTTTGTATTCTTTTCTCTATGGAGAAGCAATCTCACCCTAAGCTTGTGTTTTTTTCTCCGATAGGAAGCAATTTTTATTACTACTCATTATTACTGCCTACAAGGTAGTAGATAGGAATGAAAATTTAAGAAGAAAAATAGACACTTTAGGATAGAAAATGAAAAATGATTTTGTTCACAAATTTACATACAAATTCATTCTCATTATCAGTATCTAAAACCGACTCTCGAATGAGAAGTCGGGGTAATGCCTTGTACGTAGGTGACTAAAACCTGTGATAAGATTCCATCGCTAACGTAGGAGAAATCATAAATTCTAATAAAAATTTCCACCAGTTGTTAAATGAGAAGAGCAGCTATGAAATTGATGAACTCTAATGCATTATAGATTGAACACACATACAAACTTATTAAAGAAAAAAAACAACATACTCTTACATGTCAAACTTTGACCATAACTTGTTTTTTTGAAGGGAAAGAAAAAAGAAATATTACCCATAATTTTCATAATGTATATTTTTAACAAATCAAATTTTCGTAATTTCTTGTGAAAAATATATGAAATGCTTACAATAATTTCAACTTTTATAACAATTTTTTCAACTTTGAGCAAGTCATATTTCATAATGTAAAAGCTTAGAAATGAACTCAAACGAGTTCTTCTAGAACATTTTATCGAGTCTAATATGAAGTTTTTAAGACTTATCTCCTTTAGTTTAAGTTTAATATTTTTGTCTAAGCTGTTTTATTAGCTTAACAAACGAGCTTTAATCAAGTTTTGACCCACCTTCAGCTCATTTGCACCCTCACCCGTAATTTCCATTCAACCCAACAATATGTGGGTCTAGGCTCCTATACCATAATCAATTAGTATATTCTTGCAAATATTCCAATATAATTCATTCCAACTAATATATATGCTCGAAAAAGTAAGGTTTGTAAAAATATATTCTTAAACTAAGATATATCAACCGAGTACATGTAATTACGTAAATATAAGTTTTCAACACAAAAAAAAAATGCATGGTTGCAACTTGCAATACCGAAAACAATGAGAACGTTCAACACAATTTACACAACTGACTACTGACTAGGGGGATGAAGAAACACGCATTCCTTTGATTCCAGAAGGTAAACGGGTCTCTGTTGATGGTCAATCTAGTAGATTTTGGTCCCATTACCTTACAGATTTGAGTTGATTTTTCTGGTTTATAGCCAATGATAAATTGTAAGCTTTGAGATTCTTGAAAACTAACATGTGCGAGTATCTGAAATAATCTTCAAGATCTAAGTTGACATCAATTCTACTAGGATCTTTAAGTCGTATTAGATTGTGATATTTGGATTTGGTCAATCTCTGTTGATATCATATTTGATTATATTGTAAAGGATCTTATTATGAATATTTCAATGAATATTAGATACATTACTTGACAAGTTGCGACGATTCACCACTAAAAAAAAAAGTTACTGACAGTATGCGCCAACGGCCAACCAATGCAATAACCATTCCATCAAATTTTGTTACATTTTTCTTTTAAATAACATTAATTTATTGATTCAAAGTCATACGACATTTACAATAAAAGTAGAAACTAAACAAATTCATATCAAAATGAAATAAATACAATTATAATATGACCAAACAACAATCGTTGAGTAGATCTAACACTTCTGAAAACCCTCGTCTTTCACATCGTTGTCTGATGCAGCCTTCTGCAAGGGGGTCTGTCGATCTTTTGTAGTTTTTAAATAGAGATGGATTTAATTCAAGTGATTGTAAATGAAGTCTTAACATATGTTGCAATTCCGCACAAATTTCGATCAACAAATCAACATCTTGAATTACACAAAAATCCAAAAATAAAATCTCCAAACTCTCACATGGAGAGAGATAAAACTCAATATATGGGTAGATATAACCCAATATATGGGTAGAAAAACTCTTCATTAGAGAGAAACTGAAATTTATTAGAAACATAAACCATTAGTTGTTTGACATACACGTTGTTATGTAAGCAATATACATTTTCATTTTCTAGATTTGAGTATTTATTTAGTTGATAAGGAGTGAAAAAAATTGGGGCAATGAAAATTCCTAGGATATTGGAATTCCTACAAAACGTGGGAATTTATTCACTCCTCCCCTCGAAAATTCCCACATCAATTCATGAGAAGTACAAATTTCTTCATCTCAATCAAACACATTAGTCTATTTCCTAAGAATTACGTTAGTGAAGGTATTTTCTAGAAAATGAAACTTTCTATAGAAATTAAATTCTCATACATACCAAACAAACACCTAGTTTTGGAACATGAGCGATGCATGGATTTTGTAATACTTTATAATATTCAATCGTTATAATTTTTTATATTTAAAATCAAAAAAGCATATCGATAAACAAGCATAATTAAAATAGAAAGAACTCAAAAAATACATAGAGAGTACTAATGTATATGCTCTTTGAGGAAATCTTTGTGTTCATTGTGGATCAATCACATGTTCACAGTTGAAGATTTTGTTATTCCCTCGGACTTTGGAGGCTTGGACACATGTTAAATGCATTGTTGTTTATCAAGGCTCAACCTTGTAAAAGAAGTCTCATCAATCAAATTAGTCTTTGGGTGTGATCTATCTTATCGCAATCCAAAATTAAGTTAAAAAGAAAAAACACAAAAAGGATCGAGTGTAGAAATCTTGGTGTTGTAGCACGTAGTTTTCCTGTGGAAAATGCTGGTTTAAGACAAACATTGACTTGAATCTTCTGACATAAATACCATAAAAGAGAAGACATACAGATTTATGAAATCTGGTAAATTTAGATTTTGTTCATACGTCGATTGAACTGTAAAAAAGTATATAGATTCTTAGCCTAGGTGATGTCGATATGAAAGATTTTAGAATGATGAGTTGATCTTTCTTGCTAACGTGTCTGGGGCAAACATAGATCCTGCTCAAATCTAGATACTTAGTTTTCTGCTTGAATTGATTTATCCAATAAGAAGTGAAGCAATAGTTATCATTGACAAGAATTCTTAAAAAAAAATAAGTGCGGTTATGCCTTTTCTTTTTCTTTTTGTAGGAAATGAAGATCATCACTCACAGATTTTTAAACCGTATTTACAATGATAGCTAGTTATTAGCCTCGGGTAAGAAAAAATTTCATTTATTAATATGATATTTTATGATAATAATACTAAATACAACTTAGTCTAGTGGTTAGAGTTTTAGTATATGTACTTGAGGTCTTGGGATCAAACCCTATACTATGCAATTTCTTAATTTTTTTAGTGTACATGAATTACATGAACTAAAACTCCCTAAGGAGAGCGTCACGTGGCACATTTTCTTGTTTTCGCATGCCTTTTAATATATTTGTACAGATGTACATTAACTATATACTTCTAACCGTAATTTAATGAACTTTATAATGTGGTAGCAAAATGCCATCAGTCAAAGGCTTTCTTTTAGCAGAAAAGTAAAAATAAGATTCTTCGTCTAAGTCATTTGCCCGTTGCTGGTCATCAATCTCCGGTATCGATTCCAATGCATTTTATATATATATTTTAATATTTAAGTGATTTATTTCTTAAAAGGTTGACTATTCGAAAGTCAAAAGAATTATTTAATGATTTTAGGTAATAAAATATTTTAGTTAGTCATACTTTGAAAATTATTTAAATAGCTTAAAATATATTTGAATTTATTAAAAAGGATTTTAAATTGGGTTGAAGGAATCCAAATATGCCCAAGTACCCAAACATTAAATATTATTGAAAGTCGAAACCTTTATAACTTTTATATGACCATCTTTTATTAAACTAACCCATCAAACCTAATTTTCTTTTGAACCCTAATAGGAACCTATACATACTCCTTCATTAAACAATTTTGCCACATTGAAAACACACCCTAAATTTTCTCTCCTCTCTTTTCTTTCTCTCTCTCACGCCATTCTCTTCTCCCCTCTCCTCCCTCCATCGGTTTTCCTTCCTCCCTCCTTCATTTCTCGGCTGCCACCGCAACACCACCGGGCTGCCGCCGCCAGGGCGCCAGCTGCTGCAATCGGCAGTTCCTCCCTTCAGCGTATGTCTTTCTTTCTCTTCTTCTTGGTTTATTTTTTCCTCCTCTATTTTTATTTGATGCAAACTTTTATATATGTAAAAATTAATTTTTTTGATTTAAATATAATCTAAGATTATGTAGTTTATATAATGAAGTTAGGGGTGAAAGTTCGGTGTGTGGTTTGGATTAGGGTCTGATCCAATCCAATCCGAACAAAATTTGGATTTTAAATTTTCAATCCGAATCCAAACCAATTAGGGTTTGAATCCGATCTAATCCACTCCGAATTTTAATACTCTAAATTGGATCCGATCTGAAAATCCGATTTTTGTTTAAACTCTAGTTTTTCGATGAAATACATTTAGGAAAACAGCAGCCTACTAGATATAGGAAATGAGGAATTAAATGAAGTTAGTGTTTTAGGGAAAGGGTTGAAGTGCTATATGTATTGGGTTATGGTGTAGGTTTTGTTTTTAAAAAAAAAAAAAAATCAGTTAAGCACTTAAGCCCAATCCAGACACATATACAAGACATATTACTATTTGGTTATATTGGAATTTTGGATCCAATTACCCTCAATCCAATCCGATCTGAAAATCCATTTTTAAAAAAAAATCTCAATCTGAATCCAATCCGAACACAGGTCGAATCCGATCCGAATTACTAATTCGGATTGGCTTTGATTTGATTTTGGATTTTGTCCGAATAACCTTCACCCCTAAATGAAGTAATTAAATTTCAGATTTAATTATTATGCTTGAATTGAGATCTTAAGTATCAAAGTATGGATTTTTATGGGTTTTATGAGTTGGAAAATCATAGTAGTATATTATAGTTTGTATAATTGAGTACTCTTATAATTATGATTATGTTTAAGTGTGTTTTAAAGGGATTTCAATACAATATATGTTGCTAGAATTTTTTATTAGTATACTTATAATGGAGTTTTAATTATCAAAATATGAATTTTTAAGTGGTTTAATGACTAGTATAGTAGTAATATACTAGAAAGTATTAATAATCAAAGTTTTAATGATGGAAAAGATTTCTAAACACTTTTAAAGAAGGTTTAAAATATTTTTAAGTTTCTGGAAATTATTTGTGTATTGATTATTGGTTATGTTGGTATTTGGTAGGCGGAGAATATTCTTTCGGATCGACAACTATTAAATTGGTTAAAGTAGCATCGAATTTTGTCTACACAAGGTGTGTACATACCTATGTGTGGGTTGGATTAGTATCATATGCTAAGGATGAGATTTATGTAGTATCATGTATAAGGAACTATTTTTAGTTCATATGTTATTTATATTAAATTGAAATTGAATGTCGTTTTATGTCGTTGTGTGAAGCATGTTGACTATGATGATCAGGCCCGGCTAAGGCCCTGTGCAGGGTGAGCAACTGCACAAGGCCGCCAAAATATCAGGGCCCATATATTTTCTTTGTCTGTCCAAAGTATAAAAAAAAACAAAGCCAAATTCAATTCACGCGTTCTGGCTCACTATTTTTCATGCTTTCCCTTCCAATTTCCCAAACCCCATTAATGGTACCTTTGTCGTTTCGTATTCCCGAAATATTTCAATCTCCTCCATTACAATTCTTAAAAAATAAAGATTACAAAGATAATTCTTATCTCGTTTGACCCATTTAGCAAAGAAAAACAAGTATATCAATAGAATCAAAACAAGTATATCAAATTGAAATAAAAAACAAACGAATTAATCGAGGAAGAAAAACAAGAATCGGATGAGAATGAAAGCAAAGAAAGAAACTGACTTTGAAAAGTCATGAAAGAGTAATTAAATTAAAGAAACGAGAGGATGACACGGTTTTTATGGGAGAAGAAAACTAAAGGTGGAGCTAGCAAAGTGGAAAATAAAACTTACAGATGGAGGAGACTTGTTATTTGGTTGCATGCCTTTGTTGTTGGGACATCTCTTACACATAGAGATATAAAGGAGGTGAAAATGAGAATGGTGGGTGGCAGTTACTGTTGCAACGGAAGCGATTATAAAAGCAATAAACTCAAGAAAAACGAATAAAGAACACACAAGATTTAACGAGGTTCACTATCAATGTGATAGCTACGTCCTCAAGGCAGGGGAAAAGATTGTTTCACTATGAACGAGATGATTACAAGTACAATAGGCAAGATTCAATCTAATTGAATCTCAAAGACTCTCTATAATCTCCTCTATTGTGTTTCTCTCTAATCTCTCTCTCTAATTTGTGGTAAAGGAACCCTAAAATATGAAATAACATATTTATATGAAGTCTAAAATACAAGTCGTAAGTCGTAGAGAAAACCGGGCAAAAAAGCGCTCCGCGATAAAACGCCCAGCTCGCGACTCGCGACTAGGCGCGACTCGCGATGGGGTAGCGATGGGTCGCGATACTCGTCTCGACTCGCGACGAGGTTCTGCCAAGCCGCTCAAAAAACACCCTGCAGCACCTCGCGAAGCAGGTCGCGACTCGCGACCGAGTTGTTCTTCTTCTTCGCAAGTCACATTTCACAAATCTCCACCTTGACTTGCATCTACCACTTGCATCTACCACACAACTCCACCTCGAAGCAATCAACCAAGCATGTATCTCTCCAACAGTACCCGAGATACTCTTTCCCCTCCTGCAGTTGCATCTTTAACCCGATGCCGGGCTTGCCCACTTTGTCCCGGGGCCGGATTGCCTCCACCTTGAGGCACAACCTCTCACAAGGTCATATGTGACTATCAACGTTCAACAAGTCCAAGCAATGTTTGAACTTGCGAACTGGAACTAGCTTGGTGAACATATCAGCTGGGTTGTCAGCAGTCCCAACTTTCTTCACTACTATCCTCTTCTCACTCCTCAGAAAATGGTACCTTACATCAATGTGTTTAGTTCTATCATGGTGCACCTGATCCTTGGCAAGACAAATAGCACTCAAGCTATCACAATACACAGTCGCACGATCATGGTGTAGACCCAAATCACTGACCAAACCACGTAACCATATACCCTCCTTTGCTGCGGCAGTCAAAGCCATGTACTCAGCCTCCGTAGTAGACAAAGTCACTGAAGACTGCAAAGTAGCCTTCCAACTAACCACAGAACCTCCTAGAGTGTATACATACCCGGTCATCGATCTTCTAGTGTCTATATCACCTGCATAGTCCGAATCAGAATATCCGGTCACCAAACACTCAGTATCATTCCCATAAATGAGACCCACATCTGCCGTTCCTCTCAAGTAGCGGAAAATCCGCTTCACTGCCTGCCAGTGTTCCTTCCCTGGTTGAGTCATAAACCTGCTCACAACACTAACAGCATGTGCTAATCTGGCCTAGTGCACACCATAGCATACATCAGACTACAACTGCACTACATAGACGGAACCTTAGACATATACTCTTTTCCTCATCAGATTGAGGAGAAAGACAACAGAAAGACGAGCATTTGCAGCAGCAGGAGTATCAATAGATTTCGCAGTACTCATACCAAACCTGTCAAGTACCTTCAAGATATAACTTTTCTGAGAAAGGAAAAGTTTCTTCCGTCCATGATCCCTATAGATCTCCATGCCAAGAATCTTCTTTGCTGCTCCCAAATCTTTCATGTCAAACTCGGAACTCAGAAGCTTCTTCAACTTCAAACGTCTGACTTCTTCTTTGCTGCAATAAGCATGTCATCAACATATAATAAAGTAAATATATGAACGTCCTCCACCTTGCTATGATAAACACAACAATCATATGGACTCCTGTCAAAACCATGCTCAACCATGAAGCTGTCAAACCTCTTGTACCACTGTCTGGTGACTGCTTAAGTCCATACAAGGACTTCTTCAGACTGCAAGCAAACTTCTCTTTTCCTGGAACAACGAACCCCTCTGGTTGACTCATCAGAATATCCTCCTCCAACTCCCCATGTAGGAAAGCTGTTTTCACATCTAACTGCTCAAGTTCCAGATCAAAATGTGCTACCATTGCTAATAACACTCTAATAGAAGTATGACGAACCACTGGCGAGAAAATCTCATTGTAGTCGACCCCTTCCCTCTGACTGAACCCTTTTGCAACTAGCCTGGCTTTATATCTGACACTTTCACCCTCTGAAGTTCCCTCTTTCCTCTTGAAAACCCACTTGCAACCAACCACCTTACGACCCTGTGGTATCCTCACTAGTTCCCATGTCTGGTTCTTGTGAAGAGACTCCATCTCCTCACTCATAGCAACTAACCACTTAGCTGATTCGTTACTAGAAACTGCTTCCTGTAGGACATTGGCTCAGGTGACTCAATATCTTCAGCTACATGTAATGCATAACCAATCATCTCCTCTACACAGCAGTTTCGGCCAGGAACATTCCTGCCCTCTATCTTTCAATCAGTCTCTGCGTCTTCTTCCTAGGTCGTTTCTGACCTTCAACACAGTTTCCTCATGATCAGACTCAACATCAGCTGTTTCATCAACAACAGCTACATCCCTCTGACTAGTCTCCACAATGGAGAACTCACTGGAGCCTCATTATCCTTCCCCTGAGTTCGAACCTGTGGTGAGTAGGCTGAGCAACTACTTGCTCAGATCCTTCATCTGTGCTCTCATCAGTATCACCTGCAGGTTTGTTAGCAGATACAAACATAGTGTTTTCATCAAAAGTAACATCTCTACTAAGTATAACACGCCCTTCTGATGGGGACCAAATCCTGTAACCCTTCACACCATCTCCATACCCCAAAAAACAACCCTTCTTAGCCCTTGGTTCAAGTTTACCCTCATTCACATGATAATAGACCATACAACCAAAAACACGCAAACCAGAATACTCAGCACTTCTCCCAGACCATACCTCATAAGGTACCTTGCCGTCAATACCTGTATGAGGACCACGGTTTATCAGATAACATGCCGTTTTCACGGCTTCACTCCAGTACTTCCTAGTCAACCCTGCATTAGAAAGCATGCATCGAACTCTCTCTAGCAAAGTCTGGTTCATGCGCTCTGCAACACCATTCTGTGTGGTGTTTTCCTGACAGTGCGATGTCTCACTATCCCTGCGTCCCTGCAAAGCTCATTGAACTCATCATTAACAAATTCTAAACCATTATCCGTACGTAGCCTCTTAACCTTCTTTCCTGTCTGATTTTCCACTAAGACTTTCCATTGCACAAAAGTCTTAAAAGCCTCTCCCTTATGCTTTAAACAATAAAGCCAACAGTACCTGGAGAAATCATCAATAAAAGTCACAAAATAACTGAATCCTCCTATACCTTCTACCCGAGCAGGCCCCCAGCAATCTGAGTGAATATAATCCAGCCGCCTTAGTTATGTGCAGCCCCTTCCCAAACTTAGTCCTGTGTTGCTTACCCAACACACAGTGCTCACAAAACTCAAGGTTCTTCACCTTGTGGCCACAAAGAAGGTTCATCTTGGATAATATCTGCATCCCTCGCTCACCCATATGCCCAAGTCGTCTATGCCACAACTTAGTCATCTCCTCAGAACTTGTAGATGCAACATTAGCAGAACCAGTCAGAGTAGTACCTTGTAACACATACAGAGTACCCAACTTAGTGCTCTTAAGCACCAATTCGAACCTTTCCACACACATAGTTCCCCATCCGAGCCAGAAAAAGTAAACCTCCTTCATCTAAGACACCCAGAGAAATTAGATTTTTCTTTAACTGTGGAACATGTCTAACATTCATCAAAGTACGAATCTCACCCCCAAAGTCCTTATCTTGATGGAACCCCTCCCTACAACCTTACAAGCAGCATCATTACCCATAGTAACATTACCACCATCACAAGACTCATAAGAAGTAAACCAATCACGATTTGGACACATATGGTAAGAACACCCCGAATCTAAAATCCATCGATCGCGGACTAGGCATATCAACAGCAGCTAATGCAGGTCCTCTTCGGAGTCATATTTCGTATCCTGTTGTGCAATTTAGCATTGGAAGCTTTAGGATTCTTGGGACATTTATTCTTCCAATGGCCAGGTTCTTTGCAATAGTGACAGACATTCCTAGGATTGGTCTCTTTACCCTTAGAATTTTTCTTCTTCTTAGGACCCTTCCCCTTAGCCGAGTTCACCACCAACCCAGCCCCGAATCTCCACCACTCTCAGTCGTTGCCGCCTTAGGCGCAACTCCCTAGTAAAAAGTGCTGACTTCACCTCCTCTAGGGTCACAGTCTCTCTCCCAACAACAAATGACTCAACAAAGTTCTCATATGAATGTGGAAGTGAAACAAGCAAAATCAAAGCAGCTCCTTCATCCTCAATCTTAACATCTATATTACGCAAATCAAGTAAAATAGTATTAAGTTGATCTAAAATTCTTAGAGACGTACCTCCTTGCATACGCAAGGCAAACAGTCCGTTGCTTCAAAAGCAACTTGTTGGTGAGTGACTTCGTCATGTAGAGACTCTCCAACTTCGCCCACAGACCTGCCGCAGTGATTTCATCAGCAACTTCTGTGATCACATCGTCTGCCAAGCACAGCAAAATCGTGGAGTGAGCCTTCTCCTCCATCGCCTCCAATTCGGCCTCACTAGGGCCTCCAGCCGCTCCACTCTTGTCACTCTTGACAAGAGGTTTCCAGATGCCTTGTTGCTTCAACAAAGCACGCATCTTTATCTGCCATAGCCCAAAACTGTTCCTCCCCGTAAACTTATCAATCTTTGAGTTCATCGTATTCATCTTCCCAAAACCCTAATGTTGATTTTAATCTCAAGCTCTGATACCAAGTTTGTTGCAACGGAAGCGATTATAAAAGCAATAAACTCAAGAAAAACGAATAAAGAACACACAAGATTTAACGAGGTTCACTATCAATGTGATAGCTACGTCCTCAAGGCAGGGGAAAGATTGTTTCACTATGAACGAGATGATTACAAGTACAATAGGCAAGATTCAATCTAATTGAATCTCAAAGACTCTCTATAATCTCCTCTATTGTGTTTCTCTCTAATCTCTCTCTCTAATTTGTGGTAAAGGAACCCTAAAATATGAAATAACATATTTATATGAAGTCTAAAATACAAGTCGTAAGTCGTAGAGAAAACCGGGCAAAAAACGCGCTCCACGATAAAACGCCCAGCTCGCGACTCGCGAGCTAGGTCGCGACTCGCGATGGGGGTAGCGATGGGGTCGCGATACTCGTCTCGACTCGCGACGAGGTTCTGCCAAGCCGCTCAAAAAACACCCTGCAGCACCTCGCGAAGCAGGTCGCGACTCGCGACCGAGTTGTTCTTCTTCTTCGCAAGTCACATTTCACAGTTACACTTGCAGAGAATGGGTAATTCTTTTTTTGACGATGAGAATGGGTAATTCAATTAATCATTCTTTTGAAGGTAATTTCTAAATTGTAAGATTTTGTTATTTTGTTGTTGTTTTTATATAATCTAGATTTTCAGTTAATTTTATTACTATTTTCTGAACTTTTTTGGCTATGTGAATTGTTCAATTATCAAATTTCGATTTTTATTTATTAATTGGACAATGTTTGATGGTGAGTCATGCTTAAAATTTAAATCCTCTTATTCATGCTTGTTTAAAAAATTTTACCCCTTGGGACCTCATAATTTTGTTTAGCACAGAGCCCCTAAATTGTACAAGACGACCCTGATGATGATCATACGGTTTTTTCACTAAGTACCCCCGAGTTTTCAAAAAAATTCACTCGGTACCCTTCATGTTTTCAAAATTCACCAGGTACCCCTAATTTTCATGATAATACACTCAAATCCCTTAATGATTAACGGTGGTTAACTCTGTTAGTCTTAAACCTCATTAAACCTAATAAGTCCTAATTAACCTAACTAATTCCTAACATCTAACTTCTAATACTATCCTAACCCTAACCCTCAATTTCAAACCCTAACCCTAACCCAACTACCACCCAACCACCACCCCCTCCACCCACCCCACCCTACCCCCTGCAACCCCAACCCCCACCACAACCACCACCCCACCGCAACCCCTCTCCTTCCCCCACCTCTGCAACTTCACCAGCCCCCTTCCCCTACCCATTCAATTTCTACCCCCACCCCGCTCCCCCCACACCACCACCATTGTACGCACTTGTTGCCCTTCGAACACCAGGAACCCACACCAATAACCCCATCGCAACCCCATCACTCCTATTTATTTTGCTCTCCTTTCGGCTCGATTCCCCTCCCCTGTTTGATGCTCTGCTTCGTTACTGCGGTAGCCAGCGTGCTCGCGCTATGACGCTACCGTCCTACTATCCAAACTCGTCGGTGCTCCGTCACTGCTGTCGGAGCTCATTTCTCCCCTTCCCTGCTATGTGTTTCTTCCCTAAAACCGAATGGGTGGGGGAGGGATGGGAGGCCTGTTGGGCGTCGCAGGGGTGGGGGAGGAGGGGCATCATGGGTGGTGGGAGGGTGGGAGATAGGGCAGGGGTGGTGGGAAGGTGAGGGAGGGGTGGTTAGGGTTAGGTTTAGGGTTATTGTTAGGGTTCGGGCTGAGGGTAAGGGTTGGGGTTAGGGTTAGTGGTTAATTAGGATTGAGATCTCCTAAATCAGGGTTAATGACTAATGGCGATAAATGGAGTTAACCGTCGTTAGTCATTAAGGGCATTTGAGTGTATTATTATGAAACTTAGGGGTACCTAGTGAATTTTGAAAACATGGAGGGTATCAGGTGAACTGTTTGGAAACTCGGGGGTACTTAGTGAAAAATCTGATGATTATATTATATTTGTATGGAAGATTGATGAAAGCATATGGGATTTGGAAACTTTATTTTATTAATTCATATGAGGGATTAATATATATATTGTTGGGCCATGATTGAAGCATGTTGATCCCTTTTGATTATTTAATTACTTTATGAGGATCGAGGGCCTTATTTGGTAAGTGGAATATTATACATATAAAAGGTTGATAGGTTGTTGACTTGGTTCAACATATAAAGGAAGGTTATGGATCAAAGACGACATTAATTTTGGATTGTTAAGTTGACGATCACCTTATTTGATCCTAAGATTAAAATGCAAGTTTATGATTGTTTGATGATTATATTATTTGTCCTACTTGTGAGTCGTAACAAGTGAATAAATTATTAATCATGTAAAGTGAAACGTGGTGTAATATTCTGAAAATCTTAAACATATCGTTTTTTCATCAGGTACCCCTGTACTTTAACAAAATTCATGGGGTACCCCTAACTTTAAACTAATGCACAAGGTACCCTTGTTGTTTCAATAAAATGCACCAAATGCCCTTAATGACTAACGGCGTTAAGTTTCCGTTAGTCATTAACCCTAATCAGCCCTCTAACTCTAATTAAACCTTCTAACCCTAACATCTCCACACCCACCCCCAACCTAAACCCTAACCCTAACTACCACCCACACACTACATCCCCCTTCTACCTTCCCTAGCCCCTCCTCCACCCACTCACCACCACCTGCAACACCCCTCCCCTCCTTTACCCACCCTTCGCAGCAGCCACCCTTCCCCCCCCCCCCCGCATCACCCTCCCCTCCACACCCCACGGCAGCCACCTCCCCATCCCTCACAGCCCTATCCCCTCCCCCATTCTCGTCGATTTCCCCCACCCTCGCGAACGCTGTTCTTAATTTCTCTCTCCTTCTTCTTCATTGATTTTCTTGATTTCAAAAACTGATTTCAAAACTGATTTCGAAAATGATTTCAAAAGGTTTTCGCAAATTTTCGCAAAAGGTTTTCGCAAATTTTCGCAAAAGGTTTTCGAAAACCATTTTCAAAAACCTTTTCGAAAATGGTTCTTGATTTCGAAAATGTTTTCGAAAACCATTTTCAAAAACCTTTTCGAAAATGGTTCTTGATTTCGAAAATGTTTTCGAAATTGATTTTCGAAAATGTTTTCGAAATTGATTTTCGAAAATGATTTCGAAATTGTTTTTTGAAAACAGGTTTTGAAATCAAGAATGGTGGTGGTTGCTGCTAGTGGAGGGGGGTACGTTGTCGGGGTGGGGGTGGGCGCGAGAGGAGGTGGTTGCCGGCGACGGAGAGGGGTTGCCGGCGAGGGGAGGGGGCTGGGTGGGGGGCGGGGTTGTTGGAGGGGTGGTGGTTAGGGGAGAGGAAGGGAGGTGGTGGTGGTTGGGTGGTGGTTGGGGGTTAGGGTTTCAAGTTATGGAGCTAGGGTTTAGTTAGTTAATTATGGCTTAATTAGGGTTTAATTAGGATTAAAGGAGTTAATTAACCCTAATGACTAACGGAAACTTGACACCGTTAGTCATTAAGGGTATTTGGTGCATTTAACTTAAATAATAAGGGTACCTTGTGCATTAGTTTAAAGTTAGGGGTACCCCATGAATTTTGTTAAAGTACAGGGGTACCTGGTGAAAAAACCGTAAACATATTTAAGTGAATAATTAACATAATAATGTAGTTAGAATATGTATTATTTTATTCGTTCCAATAATTAAGCAACGTATAATAAAATGATTATAGAATTTTTTTTTTAACATAAAAGTTTACCAACTTAAATTATGACGATAATTTATAATTTGCGATTTCATGAGTTAAGGGCCTGTTCTCTTCGGCATAAAACAGCTGAACTGAACTGATCTGAACTGAACTGAAATGAATAGTGATATGTGAGAGTAAAAGTATTGTCAAGAGCTGAACTGAACTGAACTGAACTGGTCTGAACTGAACTGATTTGAACAGAACTGAATTGAACTGAATTGAGTTGAACTGAACTGAATTGAACTGAACTGAATTGAACTGAATTGAACTGAACTGAAAATAAGCTGGGGAGAACAGGCCCTTGAACAAGAAGGCTAATGTAGTTGTTAATTCACTTAAAGTACAAAATGTCAACATTTCACCCAAAATTTTACTAAGCCACGTTTAAGAGTGTTAGCATGGAAATATTTCTGATTTTTGGTTGGGAAACAAAAAGGGAAAAAAAAAGTGAAAAGAAAGTTATGGTCAATCCCCTATTAATGGTGCCTTCTTCCTCACCCTTCCATGGCCATTTGGCACTCATGCCTTCACTCTCTTCTTCTTCTTCAGTCAAAATCTGTCACCAATCACTCACCATAGCTTCTTCAAGCTAACAATTCATATTATTTACTCCAACTTCTCCCTCCCAACCACTGATTTTAGACCCCCAATTTCACTATAAATAGCCATGGAGATTCAACACCAAGAACCTATCAACAACAACCTTCATCCTCTCTTCTCTCACTAATCAGAATTTTTTGTCAACAAATTACCGGAAATTGAAATTGTGACTAAAAGAAACCTAAAAGAAAACCCCATATTCTCTCTCTCTCTCTCCTCTATTTCGTCCCCCACAACCGACCACCGTCGGCCACCACGCGCGCCACCTACACCGCGCTCAGTCGCCTCTCCACCTCGCCGTCGTTCGCCGGCCACCTGCGCAGCTTACCGGAGATCCGCGGCGCCAGCACCCGCGCATTCTCTCTCCTCCTCGCGCTCTCTCTCTCTCTCTCTCGTTCCTCTTCTTCTTCGCGTGCTGCAGTGCCGTGCTCACCACCGACGACGCGCGCGCTGAACCACCGGAGACCACCGCCGGAGACCGTCGCTGCTGCTCACCGCCGTTCACCGGAGCCGACGCCCATCCCCTGCCACGATTTCGTCCTCCCTACTCCTAGTAGCAGAGGTGATGTCTTTTTTTTTCTCCTTTTAATTTCTGATTTTCCTTAGTTTATAATTCAAGGCCAAGTTTATAACCTTTAAACCTTTACTAGTTTGTTTGGGACTAGGACCTTGGACTCAGAAGTAAGCTTAAGTTATAATCTGAATTTTATTATATTGTTGTTGGGCTAACTAATGAACTGGACTTGTTATGGTTATTCATGGACTGATTTAGTTAGTTTCAATAAACCACTTAGCTTATTTCCTAAAATCATGTTTGGGCTATAATTCCTAATGACTAAGTTGCTTGAGTTAACTAAAACTAATTAAAACTAATTCGTAAGCTTGTTGTTCGTAATTGCGCTTAAGTTATGAATACTTCACTAATCCTTAATAAGTTTACTTATAAAGTTATAATCACTAGTTACTTGACTTAATAGTTTTAAATGATTAACTATTATGATAATAATGTTAATGGATCTTTTATAACTTAAAACTTAATTAATTTATTAATGGATGACTAATTAGTTATTAACTATGAACTAGAATAATGATATGTTTTCGAAAGGTTATATAATATGTAGTAATATAACTTTAATGTTTCGATAATTTCTAAAAGTATAGCTAAATGAGTTATTTCATTAATTAGTTGTTAAAGAGTCATCTTAATTAAAAAGTTATTAACAATTAAGAAATAATGACCTTTAAGGAGACCTTTACGACGTTATAAAATCCGCTATGACCTTAATAAGCGCTAACTAATATTTAGGCTTAAAATCTAAATAACGAAACGTTCATTAATAAAACTATTCTTGAATAGATTAAGGAAGATAAAGGATATTACAAGCTTCCCCCAGCTATCAAGGTTATTAAGCAGGAATTCAGATAACGTCTACTGCTAACACCCGCGTTCCCTTTCAAAGTATGTTTTATGATCATGATTAATATTATGTTTTATATATGGATTGCGGGAAATGAAATGTTTTATGATGGTTATGATGATACGATGCTATGAAATGATGATGATGATGTTATGATATGAAATGAAAGAATTTAATTATTCACGATGATGATGATATGCTTAAAAGAAATGAAACATGATAAATTCAAGTGAAAGACGGTTCTTGGCAAGTATTCTGTTATCCCGGGTCATGCACGTACCTTCCGGCCGGTTGATCACCTTCCTTTTACTGAGGGATATTGTCCTCGGGTGGCACCGCGCATTCTGGGAAAATAACGCCACCTTCCGTTTAGTGAGGGCTTTTGTCCTCGGGTGGCTGCCTTTCGTTTATGATGTTATTATGTTCTGGGGAGACGTCCCTTCCGTTGTACTAGCCAAGTTACCAAAGTAAAAGATATATAATGATGAACATGATAAAGAAGATAATGTAACATGATATGATATGTTTGTGAAATGTTTTACTTATTCTCTTCTCCTTGTTTATAAATAAAATGATGTGAAATGAATTTGCGATGTTAGGGTAGTATGTTACTGAGCCTCGGCTCACGACGTTTTGTTTTATGTTTTAGGTACCGATGGTGACAACGGGATGGCGTAGCAGTGATGATTTAATTAATATCTAGATTATATAAACTCTCATGGTTTTAATTTAAGTTTATGTCAAAACTCTGATTAGTAACTAAGTTTCTATCAATCAAGACTGATGTTGGATCCATATTATGCTTCATGTTATAAGATGTTTAAATTTATGATTTTATGTCGCCTTGTATTTTCCTTATGGAAAGTACGGCGGTATCGCACCGACTATCTAGGTTCCGCTGCTAATAATCGATTAATTAACTTAACAACGATGATTAGAGGTCGGGGCGTTACACGTGGATATCAATAGCTTTAGACTTCTGCACGTTTGAAGTGTTGGATAAGTATGAGTTGGAGTACATGGTGGTAGTCCATGGATTTTCTTGGGACCAGATTGATCACAGTGTCCTATTTTTATTTTAAAGGTTCCTCGATATCGTAGGTTAGGGGAATACGGAATCGCGCCCGTATTTTATCTTCTAAATTGAAGTCTGGTTTTGGTTAGACAACTCGTTCCATTGACTATTCCATCTAAATCAATTAATCTATTAGTTGTGAAGTTTAGTTCAGTAGAAGTAGTCTACATTATTGGTTTATTATTATTAATCCCTGCTTATTATTTATTAGTAACATGTTAGGATTGTTTATTTATTTATTATGTAGTACTCAACTTTGTTGATTACGTGCTGTGTGTGTGTGTCAGGTTCGGATCTACAGGGCTTACAGTGGGTACAGCTGTACCCCCATTTTCAAAAAAGAATTTGAAGGAAATAAAAGCTAAAAAAAAAAAAAAAAACGGGGCCCAAGACTGACAAAAGGACGCTCCTCATTTCTCTCTCACTCACGCGTCCCTAATACTACCCCCTTCTTTCTCTCTCCTCTGGTCAGTCTAAAACATAACGTTTCTTTTTTCTTTTCTCTCTCTTTCTTTCTTTTTCGCCTGCCGGAGTGCCGGGCTGCCGGATTCCGTGTCGCCACTTTCTTTTTTCTTTTCTCTCTCTTTTTTCTTTTCTCTTTCTTTCTTTCTTTTTCGCCTGCCAGAGTGCCGGACTTGTAGACGTTGTACGGTTGTAGTTGTCCCACTTTGCCTTTTGCCGGAGTTCTTCTTGTCGCCACGAGCCCACGAGACGCCACCGCTGGCCACCCAATCGCCCACCGGCCACACTCGAACAGTCGAACGACAGTAGCCTGTAGCCAGTAAGAAGCAGAAGCATAACTGAATCTTGAAGTTTGAACGTCACATTGTAGCAGTCTCCACTTTCAGTTTATTATATTTTTTTTATAATTTCTGCTAATTTATAAAGGATAGATTTCTCATTTTGATATGAATTCAGAATTAATATGTTGTGCAATTGTGAATTATGAAATTAAGATTACTTGAATTGAACTTAGAGATTTCAATCTTGAATTGAAATTAAAGATTACTAATTACTTTAATAGTTGAATTGAAATTAATTGAATTGAAATTAGAGTTTACTTCATTACTTGAATTGAAATTGAGATTACTTGAATTGAAATTAGAGATTGTAAAATTGAAATAGAGGCTGTGAATTGAAATTAGTTGAATTTGGAATTAAATGTTGTGAAATGTAATTTGAAATAAGGAACTTTGGTATTAATATCTAATAATATGTTTACTTATACTAGATTTGGAAGATGAAAAACAAAAGTTTAGAATCTTTTTGGAAGAGAAGTGGAGGAAAATCACAAAAGTTTAGAATCTTTCTGGAAGAGAAGTGGAGGAATATAATAATATGTATTTTTTTCCTTTTAAATTAGTTGTAATTTGAATCATTAATTGATATTGGCATTGTATTTTGATTTGAATTTTTAGTCGTAACTTAACTCAAGTATTGTATTTTGTTTTATTTGATTTTTTCTCATCCGTACCCCCATCCCGTAATTCCTGGATACGCCACTGGTGTGTGTTATGTCTTATTGATCATATGATGACCCATTTGGTGAGCAGTCTATTGGGATCAATTGTGCATCCTCCATTACAGGTTTGAAGATGATGTATCATGGTTCGGGATTGAGAGCTTGTGTTGACTATTTACTATATTTGACTTTACACATTTCATGGTTGACTTTGACTAATGTCGTTAACTTTGACTTTTAAGGTTGACTGACTTTAGTTTGGTTTGACCTTTTGGCTGGTTAAATTTTATTTCTAAAGTTTATTTATTATGTTTTCCGCTACAAATTTTGAATAAGTCAATACGTTATCACACGAGCGATAATACTTTGATAATTCTCGAAGTTTTAGATTAAAAATGTATTTTGGAAAATAGAGAATGGTCGGGGTGTTACAAAGTGGTATCAGAGTTTTAGGTCTTGTTGGCCTTTCGTGCCAACTTTAAATTTTTAGGCGCCTAATAACTAGCTAATTACTTAAAATGAATTTCTTAGAATTGAGCTCCTACTTATTTGTTGTGTATAAATTACTTTTCAAAATATTTTTCAAGATTTTAAGATTTATAATATTTTATTTGAGTTCGAATTATTTTTTTTAAGGGGTGCGAATTTTATTTTGTTCGAAAAATTCGAACTATTTAATTTAATTTTTATTTAATTTTTTCGGTCCCTTATAAATTAGAAATTATTTATTTAAATCATTTTAATAATTCTAGTTTATTTTTATTATTTTGTGAGAGGTGGGTAGTATAGGAAGGGCATATAGGATAGAAATATTATATGTCTGCATTAAATAGTTAGTTCATTATGATTATATTTATCTTCTCGCTAACTGTTTATGTTATTCCTATGTTTTATATTGTTGATTATTCTTACTATTTATTGTTGGGATTATACGTTAAGTGAGTACCAATTTCTTATAGAAGTTATATTTATTGGTATAGATCGCTAGCTGTCTTATAGAGAAGCTACTAGAGTAGGGAGCTACTAAAAACCCTATTGTGTTGAGTGATGATGAGAGTGATGGAGGTTATGAGTTTAACAGTAATAGCTAATTAACCAGCCTAGAGGTCATTATGTATTGTGTCTTGAAAGTAGGCATCCCTGATAACGATGATGAGATGATTCAATAGTTTGATCGTACTAGACGGGAAATCTGAAAGGACATCTACAATGTTACTTGGAGACCTTATCTGAGCGATGTGAGTGATTCAGAGTTGGAGGAGGATAAAAATCAACCCAAAGGGATTACAAGATCTACTAGACCTATAATCCAGGTTATTATTATTATAGTGAAGACTCTAGAGACTTTGAAGATGAAATATTTACTTCATAAAAGTATTAAAAAAATAAGGATAGGAATGATATTGTAACTCCATGGAGTATTTATATATGTTCTAAGTTTAGTAGTTGAATAAGTAGCTAAGCTGTAGTGGTTTTAAGGTTCCTTCTTTAGCATCTTTACATTGTTGAGGAATCAGTTTGTTATTGTGGATTGGAAAAGTGTTACTATCATCATTTTGAGGAATAAAAAGCAACACAAATTCTTATATGCGGCCGGCCACACGGGAAGTTATAGGTGTGGCCGCGCGCGACACACTGTCAGCTCATTTTCAAATGGTCATAAGTCACTCGTTTCTCATCGGAATCGAGCTTTTGACCATGCATTGGAAAGCTATCGAGCCAAAATTTCATCTCCAACTTGAATCTTCCAAAAATATTAAATGTTCTGTGAGATATGTCCTTTTGAATTTCTCCCTTATGCACAAACACTTATAAACAAATGGAGTCACTCTTATGAAAATACGGATCGGAGTTACTCTTATGACCAAATTGAGTTACTTGTATGAGTACGTAGTTAATTTTAACAATAAAAGGATGTCACTTCTATAAAGAAATGTGGTTACTCTTATAAGCAAATGCGGTTACTTTTGTGAACCTTTGCGGTTACTCATATGATTAAATGAGGTTATGATTTATTGAAGTTACTTGTAAAAATAAATGAGGTTATTAGTATGAATAAATTGGGTTACTCGTAAGATTAAATAAGGTTACTCATAAATTAAATGAGATTACGAGTATGAACTAATTAGGTTACTCATATGATAAAAATGGGGTTACTTATATAATAAAATGGAGTTACTCATCTACTTCCTCACAATTGTTCACAAAAGTAACCCCACTTCATTATATGAGTAACCCCATTTCTATCATATGAGTAACCCAATTAATTTATACTAGTAATGTCATTTAATCTATGAGTAACCCAATTAATTCATACTAGTAACCTCATTCATTTATACAAGTAACTTCAATAAATCATATAAGTAACGTCATTTAATCATACCAGTAACCCCAAAGGTTCACAAAAGTAACCGCATTTATTCAAACGAGTAACCTCATTCATTATAAAAGTAAACTGATTAGTGACCTCATTTATTCAAATGAGTAACCTCATTTGTTCACAAAACTAACTTCATTTTTCGTACGAGTAACCTCATTAGTTCACAATATTAACCTTATTTAATCATATGATGACTTTACTTAATCAAGTAACCAAATTGTTCCACAAAAGTAACCCCATTTTATTATATGAGTAACTTCACCCAATTAATTCATACTAGTAATGTCATTTAATCTATGAGTAACCTCATTTAATCTTATCATGAGTAACCCAATTAATTCATACTAGTAACCTCATTTATTTATACAAGTAATTTCAATGAATCATACGAGTAACCTCATTTAATCATACGAGTAATCCCAAATGTTCACAAAAGTAACCGTATTTATTAAAACGGGTAACCTCATTCATTCATAAAAGTAAACTGATTAGTAACCTTATTTATTCAAATGTGTAACCTCATTTGTTCACAAAAGTAACTTCATTTTTTCTTACAATTAACCTCATTAATTCATAATATTAACCTTATCTAATCATATGATGATCTTATATGATGAAGTAACCCCAATTATTCACAAAAGTAACCCCATTTTTATCACATGAGTAGCCTAATTAATTCATACAAGTAATGTCATTTAATCTTATGAGTAACCCAAGTAATTCATACTAGTAACCTCGTTTATTTATACAAGTAACTTCAATAAATCATACGAGTAACTTCATTTAATCAAACGAGTAACCCCAAAGGTTCACAAAAGTAACCGCATTTGCTTATAAGAGTAACCACATTTCTTTATAGGAGTGACACCCTTTTATTCTTGAAATTAACCACATACTCATACAAGTAACTCCATTTGGTCATAAGAGTAACTCCATCTGTTCATAAGAGTGACTCCATTTGCTTATAAGTGTTTGTGCATAAGGGTCAACTTCAAAAGATCATATCTCACAGCACACTTAATATTTTTGGAAGATTCATGTTGTAGATGAAAATTTGGCTCGATAGTTTTCCAATACCTGGTCAAAAGCTCGATTCCTATGAGAAACGAGTGAGATATGACCATTTGAAAATGAGCTGACGAGCTGATAGCGTGTCACGCGCGGCCACACCTGTAATTTCGCGTGTGGCCGACCACATGCAAGACGCACTGAAAAAGTAAATATTAAGTTATCCAAGTCAACAAGAATTTATTTTGGCACGTGAATAGGAATACTTTTATTTGTTTGTTGTGATTGAATTTTTAAATTGATCCTCATACGTGTTATTCTTGATGTAGATATTATTCATGAATGATTATATGATTGATGATGATTATTCTGTGGTATTATTATAACTTAATAAGAATTGTATGTTGATGCGATCTTGTATGGTCCAATCAATTGTTGTCATCGAAGAGAATGGCAAGTAAATCGAAACCTAAAGTAGACCTACGTTAAATTTAACGTCACGAAGTATAATGACCAACAATAAAGTAGTCTTAACCCTGCCTAGGTTCACTCACTTAAGAAGTCTAGAGTTGTTAGAGTTCTTACCATGTTAGGATTCTAAAATTTATATAAGTTTGTCCATAATAGGAGACTAAATACGTTAGAAGTCTAACTCCATTAGAATTCCGCCCATCTTACGAGTCTAGGTCCTTTAAAGTCTCGTACATATTAAGAGTCTTGCATTCTTAAAATTATATTAAGCTTAGAATTCTAAAGTCATTAGAAGTCTGTCAAGTCTAGGATTTCATATCTATTATGATTGCATTAATACTTGAATCTCTTTGCGTTGCATAGTCCATTTTTTATACACTTCAAGCATAATTAGAGTTCATAGGAATTTGCGAGTCTCATTGCATCCATACTCATCATCTCATCTCATGCATTTCGCATTTAGTAGTCCCGAACTACAAGCGATCTGATTCTGTCTTTTGGGATATGTAGGCAGCCTTTACATATTCGAATACAAAGATCGAGTCACGCATACATGCATCAAGTATAGGTGCATCCAGAAAAGTCATGCATACATGCATGAGGTCTAGGTGCATCCAAAAGAGACATGCATGCATAAGGTCTAGGTGCATAAAAAAAATCGTTCATTTAGGATATGCTAATTTGTTCCTAGAGGCTGAATTCTTTAAAATCTACATTACATCCTCCTCTTCTTTCTCTAAAAGTTTTCATTGATGATCCATGCAGAATTTAAGAGACATTGAAATGGGTAACCATTGAAAACCGAGCAACAGTTCGCTGAAGCTTTAGCCAAGCTGTCTAGTATGATGGAAGAAATAGTTATAAGACTTGAGAAGGTCGAATCTGGTGAATCTCCTGGATTTAACAAGAAATTGGAGAGTATTGTTCATAAGGTAGCCAATACAAATTGCTATTTTGAGCCTATTGATAACACCAAACTGAAGGAATAACTTTATGAAAAATTCTCTACAACTGATATCCCTAAATTCGGACCAACTGATAATGCAAAATATCATTTAAGAAACTTTTGTGCAACCATGATTATCAAATCAGTTGACCCTGAATTGTACCCAATGATATTCACGGTGTCATCCAATTTGCCTAGATTGGTTCTATTCCTTGAACCCCAAGCAAATTGAAACTTGAGAGGATATTACTATTGCTTTCATGAAACAATATGAATCAAACACACAACTGCGAACCTCCCTTAGAGAGCTCGTGCTTCTTAAACAAGGTGAAAATGAAGGATTTACCACTATCTGAATAGTTGGAGAGAGAAATCAACTAACCCATATGGTGTCAAGGCCTGCATAACAAGACTTGACACAGATATTCGTTTCTAAACAATGTGAAAATGAAGGATTTACCACTATCTGAATAGTTGGAGAGAGAAATCAACCCATATGGTGTCAAGGCCTGCATAACAAGACTTGACACAGATATTCGTTTCCAAACTCCTCCTTAAATAAAAAAAACCACCTCAAATAGTTGGGACTTGATAACTTCACAAGAGTTTATAATGTGGGTATCCAGATTGAGGATGATTTGTTGAAAAACGCCCATAAGAACAAGAAGTCAAGAATAATGCCATTAATGTCATAGAGGCCCCTACCAGGCCTCGAAGAAAATGCAAGAGAGAAATATACCTCACTGGGTATAAGTTATGAAATAGCTTTTGACCTCCTTTACGTGAAAGGCGCACTTTCCCCTCTTGAGCCTACTCCAGATCTAGACGAAGATGAAAAGGGACCAAATTGGGACAAAGATACTTATTGCAAGTAACATAGAGGCCATGGATACAAGACTGGCAATTGCTACCCATTGCAAGGCCTTATTCAAGACATGATTGATGATGGAAGACTTCCAATTCCTCCTACTACAAAATACCTCAGGTTTAAAATCACTTGTCACGCGCAATGTGGGAGTCTTGATTTAAGATTTCATTTTTTGTTTTATTTCTTTTATGTTCCCAATCTAACATAGGATTTTCCCTCTTATTGCATGTACTCATAATTTTAAGTTAATAAATGAGTATTTACTTATTTTCTAACCTTCTTGCATTAGTGAGCATCAACAGAAATCGCGATTGCCGCTTTGAAAGGAAATAAATTTTTAATTCTCATGACTGTTTTAATAAATGCAATTAACATAATTGGCATAAAAGAGGCATTCCTCCCTTTTTCCAATCCTAACCATCCATTTTAACCTAAACACGCATCACCTATATCATGGGAAGTACATTTAACAACCATTCAACGTAAATGGCAAGCAAAAAAAAAAGAGCAACAACAAAATCAAAGAAAAAAATAAAAAAGCAAAAAAAAACAGAACAAGAAAAAGCAAAAAAAAAAAATGATGAAAAAAAGTACAAGATATGGAAAAAAAAAGGTGTTGCAAATAAGCACATCAATAGCTTTGTCAAATGTACTTCTTTCAAAACCTTTAACCTAGCTTCAACCCAAAACTCCAACTTTAACCAATAGGCCTTGACCTCCATAACCCAAAATCATTATAGGTCAAATCATATATCTATCAAAAACCTTCTCATAAACAACCCACAACTACATCCTAATAAACCTCAAAAGGACAAACCCTTGCCCGCTAGGTCGAAAACCCGTAAAGGCGACTTAGGCAAAATTCAGTGCTTTTCCCATTCATTACCCTGAAATACGAATGGCCTGATTCTGCTAAAGATACGTAGGAAACCTCACCCTAAGGTTTGACCGCTATAAACCAAACCAAACGTACATCATTATCCACCCTTGCCAAAGACCTATTCCAAACCAATGCCAAATGCATTGCAAATGGCTCCAAGCAAAATACTCCGCCACTAATTAAAATGTTAAGAGCTACGACTGGCTAGATTCCATCATGGATACATAGGCAACCTACTTCGAGACCTCGCCATTTAAATCCAAAACATATTTTTTTAAGGCTCACCTAGATCCATGAGAAAAGCGCGATGACCCAAATCATGAATTTTCAATGCTCATCCCTCCCCTTAGAATTGGACTGGGATTTGAACTTGCATAATTAGCCTACCTCATTGCATGAGTCAATTCATTGGATTTGCCTTTTTCTTATTCTTACTTTGTCGTTTTCTGAAGTACATTATCACTTTCTAAGCCAATGTTAGCATAAACGTTTAACGCTTAGCGTTATAACCATGCCTCATCCTTTGGGTATTCTTTTTTGGCCTTATTATCTTCTCTTCTCACCTCAGGAACCCTACATGGAATCTTTGGTTAAAACTTCCACTAAGCATACCAAATATCTTCAAAGTCAAGCAATCAAGTCCGATTGTGGGGGCAAAGGGGTTTCATCACTGGTCAACACACAAAATCATAGGCTCGACGTTTACCTTGATAAGGACTTCGTTACAAGTCCATACATGGAATATTGGGTTTTAAACCCACACGAATACAAGATCACACCTACTTATGGGCTCACTTAGGCCCTTGGCATACAAAACTTGAAACATATACAACTCAAGCATTACGAAGACGCGTTCTAAAACGTGTTTTGAATCCAACATAATCTATCAACTAAATGGATCATCCTTAGGGGGCTTCCCATTTCTCCTCTTTCAGATGCAATTTTCTAAACAAAAAAATTGAGCTTAGAGAAACAACAAAGCATCATATCATATCTCTACATTAGTATCATACCTTTGCATTTTACATTATACAAATATCGAGCATTGCATGCATTGGTCATCCTTAGCCATTGGATCCTAGCATCAGTCACAGAGTCACGCATCTATATATACACATACACATCCATCTTATACACATTATGCAGTCTAGTGTCACACAGTTACACACTTATAATATATCTTCATAGTTTAGGTCATCAATATGTCTTCACCCTTCTCGCTTTTTAGCGAATGAACTTTTCGTAAGTTCTTCCATCTCGCTTTTGAGCGAATGAGCTTTTCACAAGCTATTCTCTTTCTTGCTTTGTATCGAATGAGCTTTTCGTAAATTATTTCTCTCTCATCTTGAGCGAATGAATTTTTCGTAAGTAAATTTCCTTCTCGCTTTGAGCGAATGAACTTTTCGCGAGTTATTCCTATTCCAATTGCTTTTAACCCAAATCAATCTACCTCGAATAATCACTTTCATGCGAAGAAAGTATTTGTAAATTATTCATTTCTTCCTCGCTTTTAAGCGAATGAACTTTTTCTTAAGTTATGCTTTACTTTCTTACTTTTAAGCGAATGAACTTTTAGAAGTTACTCCTTTCTATTTGCATGTTGGTGTTCGTTGTATACTACATGTATCAAGACAAAAACAGCGGTCACGTATGTCCAGCACTAGTCTTCACCCGACTATACCCATGGAATTAACATAACATAGCTTTATACCGTCGTGAGCCGGCCAATAGGCCATACACATCCTTGGAGAGGGTCAAAGCTCTATACCAACATGAGCTGGCCATATATCCTTTTCACATATCCTTTCCTTTTGCAAACTTATGCTAGTTTTTGCAAATGTTTTCCATATATATCTGTTTCTGCAAACTTATGGTTGTTTTGCAGGTACCACTATCGTTTTGCAAACTTATGCTGGTTTTGCAAAATTATAATGTGTGTATCGGTGTGTGCGCGCGCGCATGTGTTTGTGTTTTGGCAAACTTATGCTTGTTTTGCGAGTACCAGTTTCATTTCGCAAACTTGTGCTTGTCTTACGAAATGATACTTTTCATATATGTCTGTTTCTGCAAACTTGTGCTTGTTTTGCAGGTACCGATGTTAAAAGAGTGATTCGAGAATGCAGAGCATCTAGAATCATTCTTTGTCCCGATACGTTCACTAACATTAATGAAGCCATGACAGAGAAATTTGTTGCATGTCCTTAATTGGTCCCTACGATTTTTAAATATCCAATTGGGTTTATGGGTTGTACTTTAAAGACTTGTGGGCGAATTTCGAGAACATTTTTAACAAACCCTTAACAATGGGGTAGTCAAATACGCACTCACACCACGTGGGCAAAAAAAAAATCACGCCTACATAAAGGACAACATCTTACCAATAAGACAGGTCTTATAGAGCTCCTCAATGTCCTATTGGAGTTGAGGAAGATCATCAAGAATAATAGAAGAGGCAGTGAAACAGGCTGGGGGAGGGGGGTCATAACAAATTTGAGCCAAAAGGGGGTCCATACTAGGCATGGTGGGAAATATGCTGGGGAGAGGGAGGGAGACACTTGACGGAATAACACAAGACAAAGAAATAGGAGGCCTAATAGGAGAGGGTTTAAGGGATGAACAAGACAGAAGAAGTATTAAGTAGAATGGCATCTTTAGAATTATGAGAATTTTTCATTGCACAAAAGCACTAATTACTCTCAAACAAGTAGTTCAGAGAAGAAGATGAGGAGAGGTAAAAAGGGATAATTGCAGAGAACTTAGGGGTCGTTTGATTTCCATGAGGGTAAGGGAATGGAATCAAGAAAGGGGTAGAGGGAGAAAGGAAAGCAAAACCCTTAGATTAAAAATGTTGTTTGGTTGAAATTTTTTGTTTTTCTCTTTCCTCTTTTTACCTCCTTCCACCACCATCCTCCCTCTCATGTTTGCCGGAACCCCGCCGGAACTCCCATTGCGTTGTCGCCCTGCCGGAACTTCCGCAGCACTGCGCCCGCGATCTCCCCCTCCCCTTTCAGATCTGCCATTTTCGGCTGCGATCTCCCCCTCCCCGTCGTTTTCTTCCACCCTTCCCCCTTCTGGTCGCAGCCCCTTCATTCTCGGGGATGGTGGGTTATGGGTGAGGGTGGTGGTTTTTCGAGGTTCTTCGTGGGTAATGGATGGGTGGGGGTGGTTTTTCGAGGGTGGTGGAAGGATTTCGATAGGTGTGGTTGGCGGTGACGATGGTTTTTCGAGGGCGGGGGTGGTTTTTCGAGGGTGGAGGTGGTTTTCCGGGATTGGAGGAGGTTTTTCGGCAAGTGTGGTTGGCGATGACGATGGTGGAGGTGTGGCAGTTCAGTGGTTAGAGTGGAGGGGTGATGTGGGTGGTGTTGGTGTGGGGTCAAGTAGTGGTGGGTGGAAAAGGAGGTGGTCAATGGTTGGTCAATGATAGGTCAATAGTTGATCAAAGAAAGGGTAAGTGAAACCTTAGGGGAGGATGGAGAATGGATGTAGCGGACTTTGGGGTTAAGAATGGGGTAAAGGAAATGATAAAATAACACAAACAAACATCAAGGAAATGAGCTTACTTGATTCCCTTACCCTTTCTTAAATACCTCAAACAAACGCCTCCTTAATGCAAAAAACCAGGCTACATTCGCATATTTATAGCTAATGCTATTAGTAAAGGTTAAAATTTAGAAGTTAAAATCAATTTTGATCAATGTAAACCAGTTTGAATAAGCTAAAGTCTATTTTTATTGATGCAACTACAATTTGTGTCTTGTTACTATGTCATAAATATTTGTTTATGACTTTCCATTCAACGAAACAGAAAAAGCGATTAACTATTAGCACTATCACTATACCTCAATAATTTCCCATCACTTTCTAATTGTAATGTTTTTCGTCCAACTAAATTCATATTTAACCGGCTAATATAACTGAAATACAGTCTACACTTCACAGTATCACGACGAATCTGATCTATGCAAATCTCGCAACAAACAAGACTAAGCATATTCCGGTGAAAAGAAAGTATAAAGGGGAGGAAAACAATTGCTCAAAAATCCCGAAAATATAAGTATGTGATTAAAGTTCAAGAAGCATAGTAGATCACGTAATGGAAATTACAAATTCCAACTACTGCAGCTACTGTTACACATCTTCAAGCAGATGCTGAATTACTGTCAGATATACTTCACCCAATTAAAAATGTTAACTTAGAACCTAAGATACAAGGGGGAAACTGTCGTCGGAATAACAAAAGAAAAAAATACCTCCTGTGCAGAAACTTCTCCCCAGATAAATAAACCCCGGTTCATAATTCACAAGGTCTTAGCTCTGTATTGTAATGAAAGCCTGGTGATGACTGAACTTCTCAGTTTCTTTCATTCAACTTTCAGATTCAAGCTGCTGGAACCTTCTTCCCGTCCTCGATGAAGAATATTGCAGATTCTGGAACCTGCAACACAGAAGACATACTATATGAGATGGGAAAAAGGCCTATTCAATGGGAAAAAATGTGCAGAAGGTTTCCTGCACTCATTGCAAATAAGCATGAAAACAGAAGTATTCAAAAGTTTATTCGCAAATGATAGTAAATTAAATGTATAATCAAAACTTTCCGGTCATGTTTGGTTTATAACGAAGAAAGTTTCATGATAGCAATTCTTTTAAAGTTAAACAACAACAAACTCCACATAAATAAAGTCTCTTACATGTTGAAAAGGAATAGATATGGTAAGGAATAAGGGCCATATACTTGACCAACTCAAATAGCAAGAAGGACGAACAAGGACTTAAGTAAGTAAGATCGCTTTAAAATTGGACAGCCACTCAGCATGTAGTAAAACCCAATGTAGAAACAAAAATAGAAGGAAGAATCATTGAACGGTGTATTACATCAGGCCAAGTGTCTGTAAGAAATTCCACAATATCATAGGCTATATCCCCTTGAACATCAATCTGCTCTTTTTCCGTTGGTCCCTGGAAGCAATCAGTCATAAGCTTTATTAGTAGGTGAACAATGTGAAAAATCGATCTGTCATTAAAATTGTACGACCTTAACAACGGATGCCCCAGTTGCGAACTTTTTCCCTAGCTTCTTTGAAGCATCACTAAGTTTAACACCTGGAATACATTAGCAAAATCAGAAACAGAACCTGAAAGCAAAAGCTGATTTGACACAATGACACAAAACGAATCAAGCACAAAATAAAAAAACAAGTCAACTTATAGCCATTTAATCAAATAAGCTTGATTAATTTTAAGTTTCCAAACACCCATATGGCACTCAAAAACCTTGATGTAAAACTTGGAGCTGACAAATTAAATTAAGGACATATCAAATTTCTTCAAAATATGTAATAAAAAAGGATAAACAGAATATATATACATATAGGGACAAGATCACATGAGAATGCTCCTTACATAAGAAATGAAAATGAATCTCAACCACACGATTGGATTAGAGTTACAACACTTGCTCATTAGAGTTATCATCCGGAAAAACTGTTTGAGCCCAAAAAAGAAAAAAAAAAAATGACTTTTTTTTGTAATTTTCTTTTTTTTTGTAATTTTCTTTTTTTTTGGAGTTACATCACTTTTTCATTAGAGTTACATCACTTGTTCATTAGAGTTATAGTACGTAAAATTCATTCTCATTTCTCATGTAAATATGCATTCTCATATGAACCGACTTATATATATATATATATATATATATATATATATATATATATAATATATATATATATATATATATATATATATATATATGCCTTTTTATTAGGAATGTTGGTTAGTGAAGCATTTAAACCCATTTAATTCCATTGGTCAGGTTAGTCAAGGAACTTGAACCTATTAATCTTTTGCACAAGCATAAACCCAACAAAAAATCAGTCATTCGTGGACCCAATATTCAAGAATATGAAATAAATAATCCTAGCAGAAAAACTCACCAAAAAGCTCCAATCCTTTCACAGTAGTGATACATTTTCGCTTATTCCGTACAACCTTCTCAATAACAACTTCTTTCCTGTCCTGCAAGTGAGAGACAATCAGAGGGAGAGTCCACAATCAGGGAGCTAAGAAACCAATTCGAGAAACAAGCTGCTCAACTCCCATCATACCAAGTGTAACAAGATGATGAAATGCTATAGTAAATATACAGTAGTGGCCCAGCTAGTTGCTATATTGATGATAGCATGCTCTACTTATTGCATCAAAAAGATTGGCATAGGACATAAAATCTTAGGAATGTATAGAAAAAACGTTGCAGTCTCGGGACAGTCAACGTCACCACATATACAACCAACCATTTCTTGTATACACACCTTGTAGACACAACATTTTGTACCTTGACCTCATTGTGATGCCTGATAATGCAAGGAACAATTGACAAATCTTCAATTTGAATTACATTTTTTATCATCTATACGTCTACTATTTTTTAATTGTTTCGTAATTACAAATTAACAAATCGAGGTCAATATGAATCCCTGGAGCTCAAAACATCCAAGGGCATTACCCACGTTAATATATATATGCCTATAGTACGCCTAGCATATAATACACCAATTACAAACACTTGTATTTGCATAAGTTGTCACTTCAAATCTCATCCATATTGTATATCTTTTGATTTGAACCATGCACTTTAGATGGTTTGATAGTCCTTGGAATTAGCTTTCCGTAAATAGATAATAAGACCAAATCCGACTTGAAATGTAAGATATACTACCTCCGTTTCAAATTAATTGTTACACTTTGACATTTTACACTATTCACAAATTGCACTTTGACCCTCGTTTGTGATTTATACGTGAATAAAAACATAGTCATGTAGGATCTTGTTAGATTCGTATTAGTATGTATTTTATTAATATGTACTTTTTATAATTTTTACAAATACAAAACTAAAGATATATGTCCTCAAAGTTTTGCATTGGCAAGCGTGAAAAGTGTAAATGTAACAATTAATTTGAAACAGAGGTAGTATAAGCTATGTGCCAACATTGTCCAGAAACTAACACCCTCGCGCTTTTTGGGTTATATATTTAAATATAAATTTATTTGGATGCAAGGCCAATTGCATTGGAGAATAGACATCTATTCCTTTTCAATGATATATTGTTATATTGGTTTAGAGTTTGAAATCAAAAGTTACAGGACTCAGAAATTTGATGTTATAAGCATAGTTTATGAAGTGGTGCATAGTTAGCATAAAGTGGCGCTTGGTGCCATCGCACACATCTTATTTGTGTACGGAGTCTGATTCCTTCACGGATTAGTAGGCAAAGTCGGTTTGTTTCTACTACAAATTAACTCTTTTGGCATCCAGAATATCGAATAAAATCAGGGGGGAAATAGCAGAAAATTTTTCAAAATTTATCTGCATATTATTATCCTTCTTGCTCTCTACACCTAACCCTAAAAACACATCAAATTTCATTCCTTTTTGAAGAATAAGATTAGTGGTGAAGCCAGAAATTTTAAACAAGGGGGGCCAATACTTATTATATATGAGTATTACATGTTTACCAAACTTTCTTTAAAAGCAAGTATAAATCCACTTTAAAGTAATCTCTTTTAATAATTGATTTTAGAGATGTATTTTAAATGAAATATCATTTTTTCTCATACTTCCTCCGTTTTTTTTTTACTTGCAACACTTTTTTTTTCATCAACTTCAATACAAAATTTGGTAGAAGAGAGATAAAGAGGAAAAAAAGAGAGGCACCATGTGATTGGAGAGAGATAGAGAGAAAGGTAAAGTAAAAGTAGAAAGTGTTGCAAGTAATTAATTATTTCCCTTTTAGGAAAGTGTTGCAAGTAAAAAAAAAACGGAGGAAGTATATCGTTTTATCAAAACAAGAAAAAGCGCAAAAGGTAAGCTAAAATTGTAAATGGATAAAGAAAGAGCAAAATGTTTGATAAATTCAGAAATGAACAAGTAAACAGGAAAAGAAATGAAGCAAAAAGAGAATAAGGGACAGTAAACATGAAAGCCACTAAAACTGTAACAACTCATTGTTGATCCCCTGAACTTGTCAGACTTTATTTCTAGCTTCCACTTGTTTTGCCACTGACCAAATCCATGAGTAGTGTTTTTTCTATGAAAGAATTAGTTTTAATCATATACCCTAGGCTAAAGAGTTGGGAGGGTGCCAATCCTTCGTCAACCCCCCCCCCCCCCAAAAAAACCCCACTAGCTTCGCTCCCAAAGAAGATCAAAAATTGTTTCCTCCCTCATAGTACTATAACATGATAAAAAAGAGTCCTTTATAATAGTGAAAGTACTATTCTGAGAGCTAATAATTCGGTTTTATTTCACAAATAAAATCATGTTATTCTTTTAATTTATTCCTTTTTTTATACAAAAGATATAATATTTTCTCGCTACTCATATTCCAGTATTGCATCTTATATCCTTGCATCACGTTGTAATTGTGAAAGGATTTATAATGTTATTTGAATCACTCATTATAACTTAATAGTTTCAACAAATTTGATTATCATGTTAGGCTTTTAAAATCAATCTAGGAGCTATTTGGCTTCAATCCCATAATACTCTTTACACTTTCTCTTTTCATGTCCCAGAAAACTCTCCATATTCCTTTTTTCAGAAACGGACCATTAATGTTTTCTTCAATCATTTGCCCACTACTAGAAAGTTAAGGTTTTACTTACTCTCTTATTCAAATAAAGATTTACCACAATATCTCCTATCAAATAAATTTTCAACAAAAAGTATCCCATACTAACTCCTATCGCATCTACTATTCCAATTAGATAATTATTGATTACTAAATAATAATTTATCTCCTAAAATTATGTACCAATTGTAAAGAGACTTTTCGAGGGAGAAGTATGTGTATGAATAAACCCACTACCAATTATTAATGTTGTAGATTGATCTTCATGGTTTTAATCATTGAAACATGCATTTTGTAGAAAAGAACTAAGAAGTCAAACATGCGCTATTGTGGTGCACATCATTTAATTAGTATTTTCGCCCCAAATCCATCTTTGGCACGGAATCATGTGGAATTATCCCTTTAGAGGGCGTTTGGTATCATCAACGTAAACGGAATGGAAAGGATTTTGATAAGGAGGAGAAATGGAAATAATAACCGTTACCTTTAATAGTTGTTTGGTATCCTAGTGGAATGGAAACAATTAAGAGGTTTATGATTGAGGAAGGAAACTTGATTTGTTTCCACTAGTTTGATAAGGGTAACAAATGGGGAAATTATGTTTCCCTCCGGAAACGGTATTTGTTACTTAACACTCATACCAAACAATTAGAAATGGAAACGCTTATTTGAATCTGTTTCCTACATCAAAAGTTTTCATACCAAACACCCTCTTAATATACATAGGTAAGATCATTATTTTTAGATTTGTCCCTATCATTGTCCCCATACGGTATTAATGGATCTAAAAGTTGTTTAACCTGTAAAACTCATTGGTGACTCCTACAAACTGTTTGTATTGGCAAAAAGTAGTTTCTCATTGTAAGTTACTCTCTAACCTTTATCCACTACCTTTCATGGACCGAGACTCCGAGAGGACGAACTTATCGGGGGGTTCGCCCTAACACACATACTATCACATGAGAAGGCCTCATTAGGAGTGATGTACAACGATTGTATTATAACCAATACCAGTGTAATTGGACCCTACATTTCACCTCAAATACCCGTACTCTCTTGGGTATGACCACTTAACCCCTGATTTTGGACCACAAATCTCGAAATTTTCCATAAAATAGTTGAGTTCACCACTTAAACACAAACTGGAACCCCCAATAACATATAATAAATCAATCTCATACAAATATGGGTCAACTTCATAGATACTTGTTTCACTTACTAATTAAAAATGTAAAGAGACATAGAGCCTTCTTTCTGTTCCCTCTACATTCCAATCACTCGTGCTACTGTAGTCACTGAGCTATCCTTTTATACCACTGCAAGACTTTGACATGACATCTATGTTTCACAATTCTACACCATGAGCCAAAGTCACTTGGCAAATTCTCCAAAAATGTACTTTGACATGACATCTATTGTTTCTGATTCTTTTTCATTTTCATAGATCTGTAAATATTTTTCATTCGAATCGAGTTTCTTCACCGACATATCGCTCCCGAGCACCCAATGAACTCGGGAACGAAATTCGCTACCCCTAGGTGAATTCGGTTTGTAGTACACTTTGATACTTAGTTGGTAAGTTGAGAATTTGGGATTATTAATTTATATAGTGTTCTATTGATTAATTGGTTGATTTATATTTCATAATTAATTTTTCAGCTGCCATTTTTTTAAATTACTATTTTCTTTCTTGTTATTTATTTCGTTGCTAAATACGTACTATAGTAGCAAGCAAAATTTTCTTTTCTAACAATGAGAATTAGAAAAAAAAAATTAACATTAGATGATATTGAAACTTTTTAACATCACCTACTAGCTACTACTTCACTTTCTTGAAAATAAGCAAATAGTAAATACTATTGGAAAAAGTTAATTAGGGACGAAAGTAAAAAAGTCAAGAAAACTAGTAAAAGTTGAAAAAAGAAGCTTCATGTCACCCATTGACTCATGTAGTCACATATCTTAGGCTCTCAGCCAAACCAAAACTTAAAAAAGAGAGGGAGAGAATTAATGCACGACTAGCATGCAACAGTTGCTGCTGCTCTCGCCGGAAAAGATTGCAGGCAGATGAGTACTCATTGCCTCGCCCTACTTAATAAAACCCCAAAAATTAACATCTTCCTATATGAATTGCGTCTTCAATTTGCAGATCTAGGGGATACCATTTGAGCCATAGATTTGAAAATTCCGCATTTCTCCTTTTATTAATCCTTCAATCATGGATGGGAGATGCCGTCAAATCATTTAGGTTGCTAATCTAGACGTTCTAACTGAAGAAACACGTTGATTTGTCACGTAAACAAACCAAGAATTGGAACGAGCAATCAAAATCGATTTCATTTGGAGAATATGAAATTATCAAAAGCGCAACACAAAAGAAAAGAAAAAAAAAGGGGGGCTGCAACTACATTACTCAATCCCACGCACAGATTTAATACATAAATACGTTAAAGGAAAAAGACTTCACAACACACAACCCTAAGCAAACAAAAAGATATATTGATGATAAATTTATCAAACAAAAAACTTAATGAAGTACCTACAGAAATAGTAATCTTCTATCTTCTTCCTAAACTAGCTGCCAGATTTTGAGAAGCATGCTTTCACATGATACATAGCCAGCTCAACAGAAGACAAGACACAAGACACACAACCACGGAATGAAATGTGAGGAGGGCCATCCCAGGGCCACATAATGTCAAGGAATCCTGGCTCGTATCAACTGTTAGGGTTGAAAGAGGGAGGGTAACAAGGATGAAGGGAGGAGGAATGAGGGGATCCAACATAAGGACACAAGACATACCTCACTTTAACCGAAACTACCTCGCAGGCATCAACCAAGGATGAAGAGTACATGGATGGCTATGCTTTGTCGTACATGGATGGCTATGCTTTGCACCCTACAAAGCATAGCCATCCATGTATAATTCTATAGATTTTGTTGATTAAGGTGTATTCTACAAAACCTGCTCCTTAAGGATCGAATACGTATTCCAGATCATACCCAATATTGGATTGAGTCGACACAAGATACAAACATACTAACATGGGTCTGAGTATCACAAAGGGAGATCTAAAACGGATGGAAATGACATAATTGTTTGGAGATAAAGAAAAGGATGAGGTAGGCAAAAAAAATCATGAAAAATTCTCCACCATAATCCCCTTCCCAGTCCACCCCCAGAAATAAAAGGAACAAAAGAAAAAAATAGAGGGCCTTCAGGTCTAGAAATAGATACTTACCCCTGATAAACCTTGCAATCTAAGATAAAGTGGTATATTCCCTCCTTAGCACTCATCCCGAATTCCCAATTGGAATCATCCATAATCCTTATATATGGTGCACCTCCGATAATGACCTAAACTATCAAGATACTTGTAAAATTTAAATTATGTTCGGTTCATGGCTAACTCTGTCATAAAGTTGATTGCTAAGGCTACAAAATCACGTGACTTCAATCTCGTGTGGCCAAGTATCAACCTTATAAACTCCCTTTTCCTTGTTGAGCACATATAATGCAAACCATTATTTGTACCAAGTCCCAACGTATAGAAAAGCTCAAAAGGCGAATCAGGGTGATTTTAAAGTGTAGCGCAACAGAGGAAATTATTTCAAAAAAATCGATAATGGCCTTGGATGCGCTATTTGTGCCTCGTGTGCCTCTTTGAAATCGCTTCCCCTAACAAAAAAATGCTTGATCAAAACGCCTTGTACCTCGGAGTCGGGATAGCCTTTTTATACACTGATCTGTTCTATCAAGCATGCATTTAAAATAGAAAGTGGATCACATTTTTCAGAATAGAAAGTGGATTGCATTTTAGCCAGTCAACCTCATCAGAGAAAGCTAAAAGCTAAACCAAAATAATGCAATTCAAACACTATACTCATACCCCTCCAAAGATCAAGTTCTTCCTTTGGCGTGGCGACTCGCGAGACCACCTTCCTCATAAAAATCTCTTGTTCATTAGAAAAATCATCTCCCTTCCTACATGTCTGTGATGTGGCTATGAAAAGAAAAATACCCTCCACATTCTTAGAGAATGTCATACCTTTATGCAAACATGGCTTGTTCTCCTCCGGACCCTCAACTCTTGGATGGAAGCCTTCCAATTTGGCTAGAAAAGAACCTAGCGAGTAATGCTCTAGTGTTAGTCCATGGCCTCCATTGGAGTTATTTATTCCCTTGGGTGTGCTTTGAGATATGGAAAGCCCAAAACCTTGCGGTGTTTAAGGGTAAATCGGTAGCCCAAGCCTCACATATCACTTTCCTTGCACGCAAGCAAGCGAGTGAATTTATCAACCTCACATCCAAGCCCCCTGCCGAACCCCTCCTCATCACCCCTACACATGGTAACATCCCCCTCAATGTGTTATCAAACTATAGGGACCCTACTCATAAGATCTATACCGATGCCTCATTTACCAATATTTATGACCCGGTGGGTTTGGGTGGCATGATCAGAGATCCTCAAGGTCTTTTGGTTTTCGGTTTCTACAAAATGACATATGCTATGAGTTCTTTGAGTGTTGAGCTACTTGGTATTAGGGAATGACTCCAACTTGTGTTGGATCACAACTTCCTGCATTGCATTTTGTAAACTGCTTGTTTGCAGGCAAAGCAGAGTCTCCGGGAGGATGGACTCCAAACTAACCTGTGTGTAAACATTCTTAACAAATGCAGGGAGATGTGCTGGCATTTCAACAAGATTGACATTGTCCACATGCCTAGGAGATACAACCGGACGGCGGATTTATTAGCCAAGGAGGCTAGGAAGCTAAAGGATTGCATGAATGCAACTAGGAGATTCCTCCATCATCCCTATTTTTTGTATGAACACATACCTCTCGTATTGTTATAACTCTTAATCTTTTCGCATTTTTCACCGGAAAAAAAAAATAAAACACTATACTCATAAATGGAGCTAAGGGTACTTTAAGGAACTAAACTTTTCACAAAGCATAGAGTTAATGACCTCATTCATTGAGGTTACATGATAATTACCACATCAAAGAAAGATTGTATATACTTCCTCCATTTCACAATAAGTGAAACATAGAGAAAGTACACACATATCAAGGAATATAGAGAAAGAAAGTTGGGACCACAATAAAGTAGAGTGATCAAACAAATAGGTTGTGGTCCTCTCTTACTTTTTGGTGGCATATTTGTAATAAAAGTGAATTTTTTTTTACTGTTTAAAGCTTAGTTTCACTTATTGTGAATATGCCAAATAAGGAAAGTGATTCACTTATTATGAAACGGAGGAAGTATTAAGCAACTGTTGCAACCAAAACAAAAGTAGATTGAAAGTAATCTCGCTAAGTAGTCAATAGAGCTAACAATATTAGATTTCTCCAATATATGTGTCTTTACGTTATAGCTTCTATAAATTTTAGCTTCAAATCAACCACGTGAAAAAAAAATCTTACATTCTTGCAATAAGTGTTGGAACAATATAACAAAATTATAGAAAAATATTGTTTTTTAGTGTGTTAGTTTATCCTTTTTAAAATCGGTGAAAAAGTTAAAGGAGTTATAACTATTATTCATTTGAAGTCTTTAACCCTAAACATCAGAATATGAGGTCTTTAACCATAAATTTTGTAAAAGTTTAGGTCTTTAAAGTACCCTTGGCTCCTGATTGATGTGTAAGAGCCAATTCAAGCAAAATTGATCCATTTCATAACGTGAGAACATGAATCTCTCAATCAAAGTTCAACAATGAAGTCGCTAAAAGACAGGAGCAGTATCCTTCCTCGTAGGAGGATTGATAGGTGAGGAATTCAAATACCGAAAATGGAAAAAAAGAAAAGAAAGAACATAGACTATCATTGGATAATCAATCCCTGGCAGCAGTTTCAGAAGACGCGGTTCATGATTTTGTTCAGCTTCAAACATATAGATAAACAAAAGGAAGGTTCATCTATATCTCCAGTTACTGATAGTTCAAATAGCGTAACTAAGTTCTTTATGTTGAATTGTCAGAAACTTTTTTCTGTTTACTTCAACATAAACAAAAAGCCATGACACCATTTACAAATCCTACTTGCTGCATAGAATATCCACACTCATTCACCACCCCCAAACTCAAGAACAAGAGAAAAAAAAAACAACAACATCATACTATTATAGCATATGCCATATAGAGAATGAGTAGCAAGCATGTCCTTTCATCACTTGGTAGAGTAGAGCATCAAAAGACATTTCAAAGCTCAGTAGAGCTAAACCTAATTAACATAAAAGATAGAAAAGAAATTATGAGTAAATTCAAAAATATTACCTTCTTCTTAACTTTCCCGCCCGGAAGTCGCTTTACTTCTTCTGGTTGAGATGTTGAAGAGCCACCTGCAAAAACGTAATTTAGTTGAGGGGCTGGTTAAAATCTAAATGAGATAGCACTTTAAGAAATCCCTAACACAAAACACAGAGGTCAATCAACAAAGTTTTGCTACATATTGAATAATGCAAGAAAAAGAGATGCCAAGTTTTGCAACTCCGGGACTTACTCTATTAAAGTACGATGTGTGCCAACACAACTGCGAGCAAAATATTTCCTGATCAAACTTTTCTTTTATAACGTACTTCAAAAGGAACTTGTCCATGTAATTTCAATCCCATCTTTAGCAAATAAATTTTTCTTCTTGCCAAAAAGAAAGCAAAATTTACTTAGATACGAGAAGATTATCAGGGCTTTTACGTTGCAAGGAGCTAAACTTAACAGCAGAGATAACATCATCATGAGTAATGGAGATAACCAATGAAGACTAAAGAGGGCACATAAAGTTAAAAGACTCCAAAAGTAGAGAGAAAGTTATTGCTTTCTCAACATATATGCCCACTAAACTAACCTACTTTTTCCATTTTACTAATAGACAAAGAAAGGAAGGACGGCACTCTACGGGGTCGACCCATATGTAGTCTTTGTGAAACAACCTTCAATCCACATCGTCTAATGGCCAAGTTGTGCCTAATACAACCAAACCTCATCCTAGGCCCAACACTTGCAAGATCACTAGCAATAAAAGTCCATTACAAGACAGTGCTCTTTTATGCTGCACTATATACAGCAACAAGCAACAGTTCCTAGTTTCCCACACACTCAACAACATTGATAGTCACATGCAATCTTGTAAAGTTGTAACTATGCTGATGAGGAAAAGGTCTTCAACCTTAAGAAACATACTACGAACAATAAACAGCATAGATGGGGTGGTTTACTCTGAAAATAAGTCAATCTCAATTCGAGTCATGGACTCTTAGAGAGCCTTGAAATGAAATTCTCAGCTAATTCAGGATCTTAGAGGAAAGAAGACATATATAAAGCCAATTGGAATAGAGTAGTTTCATTCATCCAATTCCTAGTCAATTGCCATGTCCTTATGAAATGACAACCATTTCAATATGATAACAAGAACAGGGACTTTCTTTCCGGGTCGCTTCCAAAGAGAAAATACTCATCCAATCATGGCAGTTGTAGTTTTTCCTAGGGGTGCTAATCTGTAACGCCCCGATTACTAATTTACTATTTATATAATCTACTTAGCAGCGGAATACCTATCTAGTCGCGACTCGCGGCATTACTGCCGCACCTTCGGTTAGGAAGGTGCAAGGCTACAATCATATAACATATTTAAACTTTAAGAGATATAATAGTGATAACTTAAACATTTTATAATATATTAAAGTAGACAACGCTAACGTTACTTGACCTAACAACGATAACCTATATTAAAGTATATGGTCTTACATTCTAGTTAAGTTAACCTTACGAGTTAGTAGCACTATTACTAGATGATTTTAAAAGGTGGTAATCCTTGCCACTACGCAGTACCATCGTCCCCCGCACCACCTAAAACATAAATACAAAACGTTATGAGCCGAGGCTCAGTAACAAACTACCCTAGCAACGTAGATTCAATTCAACTCATTTTATTTACAAAACAGGGAGAAAGAATAATTCATACATTTATGAAAAACAATATCCATTCAATTCACTTTAATATTCTATGATCTCATTTCATCAGTTTTTTTTTTTACTCTGGTTGGTTGCTGCAAAATCAGTCAACTCTGGGACGTCTCCCAGCCATGTGTATGCACCATTGTGCAAGGACCTGTGTCCCGAGCATTACCCTACACCAGTAACGGGCCAGTGCCCTAATAAACGGTAACAGGCCAATGCCCTAGTAAACAGCTTGGTACGTGCACGACCGCCAATCAGCTCAGCAAACCAGTTCTTTCACTTTACTTTATCATCTCTGGGACGTCTCCCAGCCATGTGTATGCACCACTGTGCAAGGACATGTGTCCCGGGCATTACCCTACACCAGTAACGGGCCAGTGCCCTAATAAACAATAACGGGCCAGTGCCCCAGTAAACAGCTCGGTACGTGCACGACCGCCAATCAGCTCAGCAAACCAGTTCTTTCACTTTACTTTATCATGTTCCGTAACTTTTAATATTCATAGGTGATAATTATTAGTTATTCATCTCAGCTCTACCTCAATAATTAAGGTAGCAAAATCATTTCATATCCTCTTTTCATAAATAATAGCTCATGACAGTTCATGAAACTCATAAAAAGTATTTATGAATCAAATCATAATAATGATCCCGCAATTCAAGAATAATCAATTCGATAAACACTTACTATCTCACAGTGTACTCATATTTCATAAATACATATGAAGGGAATTACGGGTACCTTGATTGCAGGATAGTAATAATCCTCTCCTTATGTCCTTGATATCGTCCTTACTAAGCTCCGAGTAACGAGTTCTTTTAATTTCAGTACAAGTATTTTTATGAGTTAGTAAATTAATAAAAAACATTAGTGTTAGTGCTCTTTAAGAACGATTCTTATTTTATAAGTTATGTAGTCGTAACTTATTTAACGTTCTCGTGACCAATTGGTTTTATATATAGTTCATATGATTCTTTTTAAAGTACTTATTCATAAACATAGTTTGAACTCAAATTAAAAGTATTACTAATCCTTTAATCGCGGTACTATATTATAAGCTTATTATAGTAGTTTTAACTAACTCAGATGGCTTAGTAATCATGAAATATACCCCCAATAATAGTTTTTGGGAAATAAGTTAGGTAGTTCAATTCAAACTAACTAAATTAGTCCATGAATATAACATGACAAGTCCATACAACAAGTTCAAACTATCTTTTTGGCTCAACATAGTAAAATTCAGATTTATAAACACCTAAGTTCTAGTCCAAAGTATTCTCCTAGGCTCAAACTAACTACTAAAGGTTATAAGCTTGGGCTAGAATTAGTAAATAAGAAATCAGAAATCAAAAGAAATGAGGCATCACCTCTGCTACCAAGAGCAGGGAAGACCACGAGTGGGGCGAGGGGGGGGGCTGCGAGCTCCGGCGAACGGCGAGGTGATGGCGCGGTGGTGTGCGCGTGCTGTTGGGCGCGACGAAGGAGAGAAGCGCGGGAGAGAAAGAGCGAGTGAGAGAGAGAACGTGCGTGCTGGCTGGCAGATCTCCGGCGAGTTGGGCAACTGGTCGGCGAACGACGGCGAGGTGGGGGAGCGACTGAGCGCGGCGCAGGCGGCGCGCGAGGTGGCCGACGGGGTGTGTCGTGGGGGGAAAAACCGAAACAGGGGAAAGAGAGAATGTGGGGGGTTTCCTTTTTGGGTTTCTTTAGTCACTCTTTCCGGCGATTATTGACTGAAAAATTCTGATTAGTAAGAGAAGGGAGGATGAGGATTGTTGTTGACGGTGTTCTTGGTGATAAATCTCCTTGGCTATTTGTAGTGAAATTCGAAACCTAAAATCAGTGGTTCGGAGAGATAATGGAGTAAATATTCTGAATTTTTAGCTTGAAGAAGCTATGGTGAGGAATTGGTGACATCTTTTTGGGCACATGAAGAAGGGTGAAGGTAATGGCATGTGTGCCAAATGGCCATGGTAGAGTGAAGAAGAAGGCAACATTAATGGAGTCTCTTTTTTTTCCCCTTTTTATTTTGCAAACCAAAAATCAGAATTTATTCTCACACTATCACTCTAAAATGGCTTTGTAAAATTTTGGTGAAACTCGAATATTTTGTGTCTTAGTGAATTAACAACAAAACTAACCCTCCTGTTTAACTTCGTATCAAGCCTGATTATATTCCAAAAACTGCCTTTAGAACCCGATATGGTCATTATGAGTTTGTTGTTATGCATTTTGGGTTAACCAATGCACCAGCTGTATTTATGGATTTAATGAACCGTGTCTCCAAGCCATACCTAGACAAGTTTGTGGTTGTTTTCATTGATGATATTTTGGTATACTCTAAGAACATGGAAGAACATAAGGAGCATTTGAGGAAAGTAATGGAGACGTTAGCAGAGAATCAGTTATATGCTAAGCTATCAAAGTGTGAATTCTGGATTAAGGAGATATCATTTTTGGGTCATATTATCTCTAAAGAAGGCGTGTCTGTGGATCCCGAGAAAATAAAAGCAATAGTGGAATGGCCTAGACGAACTAATGTCCTTGAAGTTTGGAAATTTATAGGATTAGCTGGCTATTACCGAAGATTTGTGCAAGATTTCTCTAGAATTGCCTTAACTATAACCAAACTAGTGAGGAAGAATGTCAAATATAAGTGGACTGAGGAGTGTGAACTTGCCTTCCAAGAACTTAAAAGAAGACTCACCACTACCCCTGTTCTTACCCTTCCATCTGGAACTGAGGGATTTGTTATCTATAGTGATGCCTCGAAACACGGGTTAGGTTGTGTCTTAATGCAAAATGGGAAAGTGATAGTCTATGCCTCTCACCAACTCAAAACACATGAACAAAATTATGACATTGAACTTGCTGTTATTGTCTTTGCCCTCAAAATTTGGAGACATTATTTGTATGGAGCCTCGTGTCAAATTTTCACTGATCACAAAAGCCTGAAATATATATTCACCCAACAAGAGCTCAACATGAGGTAACGTAGGTGGCTAGAAGTCCTAAAAGACTATGATCTTGACATTCAATGGAAAAGCTAATGTAGTTGCTGATGCCTTCAGTCGTAGATCTCACCTATAAACAATCCTCAATATAACTGATTCTCCGCTAACGTCTCCATTACTTTCCTCAAATGCTCTTTATGTTCTTCCATGTTCTTAGAGTATACCAAAATATCATCAATGAAAACAACCACAAACTTGTCTAGGTATGGCTTGAAGACACGGTTCATTAAATCCATAAATACAGTTGGTGCATTGGTTAACCCAAAAGGCATAACAACAAACTCAAAATGACCATATCGGGTTCTAAAGGCAGTTTTTGGAATATACTCAGGCTTGATACGAAGTTAAACAGGTTGGTTAGTTTTGTTGTTAATTCACTAAGACACAAAATATCCGAGTTTCACCAAAATTTTACTAAGCCACGTTTAGAGTGATAGTGTGGAATAAATTCTGATTTTTGGTTTGCAAAACAAAAAGGAAAAAAAAAAAAAAGAAAAAAAAGGCATGGTCAACTATCCATTAATGTTGCCTTCTTCTTCACTCTACCATGGTCATTTGGCACACATGCCATCACCTTCACCCTTCTTCCTGTGCCCAAAAAGATGTCACCAATTCCTCACCATAGCTTCTTCAAGCTAAAAATTCAGAATATTTACTCCATTATCTCTCTCAACCACTGATTTTAGGTTCCCAATTTCATTACAAATAGCCAAGGATATTTATCACCAAGAACACCATCAACAACAATCCTCATCCTCCCTTCTCTTACTAATCAGAACTTTTCAATCAATAATCGCCGGAAAGAGTGACTAAAGAAACCCAAAAAGGAAACCCCCCACATTCTCTCTCTCCCCTGTTTCGGTTTTTCCCCCCACAACACACCCCGTCGGCCACCTCGCGCGCCGCCTGCGCCGCGCTCAGTCGCACCCCCACCTCGCCGTCGTTCGCCGACTAGTTACCCAACTCGCCGGAGATCTGCCAGCACGCACGTTCACTCTCTCACTCGCTCTCTCTCTCCCGCGCTTCTCTCCTTCGTCGCGCCCAACAGCACGCGCACAATACCGCGCGCCATCGCCTCGCCGTTCGCCGGAGCTCGCAGCCCCCCTCGCCCCACTCGTGGTCTTCCCTGCTCTTAGTAGCAGAGGCGATGCCTCATTTCTTTTGATTTCTGATTTCTTATTTACTAATTCTAGCCCAAGTTTATAACCTTTACTGGTTAGTTTGAGCCTACGAGAATAGTTTTGGACTAGAACTTAGGTGTTTATAAATCTGAATTTTACTATGTTGGGCTAAAAAGATAGTTTGAACTTGTTGTATGGACTTGTCATGTTATATTCATGGACTAATTTAGTTAGTTTAAATTAAATTACCTAACTTATTCCCAAAAACTATTATTGGGGGTATATTTCATGATTACTAAGCCATCTGAGTTAGTTAAAACCTATGTTACTCCGACACGGATACGGGTGTCGTATCCAAGTAGGGATCGGAGGATCCGACACCCTACTCCGAAAATTAGGCCGATACTCCGACACGGTCAATAGAGTGTCTTGACCAATATTCTAGACACATCAATGATTGAAAGTGTCGGAAAAAATTTCCGACACTTTATTTTAATAAAATAAAATCAATACTAAAATAAAATCAATACTAATATATTTAGAAAATTATAAAGAAAAGAACTAGTATTATAATGTGTTTACTTGGTCTTTGATTTGAAAAAAGAAAAAAATATATTAGAAGTTGAAAAGGCAAAAGAGTTGAAAAGTCAAAAGGGAATAGTAAAGGCAGTAAAAAATTAAAAAAAGAAAAGAAAAAGAAAAGTGGTGGTATACAGCTAAGTATTTTATTTCAATTTTCAGTCTCTTCCTCCACTTCCACCCTTCATTCTTCTTTCTCTTCCACCCTTCGTTCTTCTTTCTCTTCTCAGTTCTCACTGTACAACAATGGCAGCTTGCGAAAATGTGAAGTGCAAACCGTTCTTCTTTGATTTTCCCATCACGGCTTGATCTCCTGAGTAAAAGCCCTAACAAATTATGAGAAAATTTCATAATTCGACTTCAATTAGCAGATCTAGGGTTTACAATTTCAACAAAGTAAGTAATTTTTCACCCTTTTCTCTGTGTTTCTTTCTTAGTTTTGTCAAATGGGTGTCCAATTTCCGACACTTTTCCGATACGGGTATCGACGCCCATTTCCAGGCGTGTCGCGCGTCGTGTCACGCGTCGTGTCGAGTCGACACGCGACACGCGAGGTTGAATAGGGTGTCGGAGTAACGTAGGTTAAAACTACTATAATAAGCTTATAATATAGTACCGCGATTAAAGGATTAGTAATACTTTTAATTTGAGCTCAAACTATGTTTATGAACAAGTACTTTAAAAAAAATCCTATGAACTATATATAAAACCAATTGGTCACGAGAACGTTAAATAAGTTACGACTACATAACTTATAAAATAAGAATCGTTCTTAAAGACCACTAACACTAATGTTTTCTATTAATTTACTAACTCATAAAAATACTTGTACTGAAATTAAAAGAACTCGTTCCTCGAAGCTCAGTAAGGACGATATCAAGGACATAAGGAGAGTATTATTACTATCCTGCAATCAAGGTAACAACTACTGCTGGTACCCGTAATTCCTTTCATATGTATGTATGAAATATGAGTACACTGTGCGATAGTAAGTGTTTATCGAATCGATTATTCTTGAATTGCGGGATCCTTATTATGATTTAATTCATAAATACTTTTTATGAGTTTCATGAACTGCATGAACTGTCATGAGCTATTATTTATGAAAAGTGGATATGAAATGATTTTACTACCTTAATCATTGAGGTAGAGCTGAGATGAATGACTGATAATTATCACCTATGAATATTAAAAGTTACGAAACATGATAAAGTAAAGTGAAAGAACTGGTTTGCTGAGCTAATTGGCGGTCGTGCACGTACCGAGCTGTTTATTAGGGCACTGGCCCGTTACTGTTTATTAGGGCACTGGTGTAGGGTAATGCCCGGGACACAGGTCCTTGCACAGTGGTGCATACACATGGCTGGGAGAGGTCCCAGAGACTGATTTTTGCAGCAACTAGAGTAAAAAAAAAAACTGATGAAATGAGATCATAGAATATTAAAGTGAATTGAATGGATATTGTTTTTCGTAAATGTTTGAATTATTCTTTCTCCCTGTTTTGTAAATAAAATGAGTTGAAATGAGTTTACGTTACTATGATAGTTTGTTACTGAGCCTCGGCTCATAACGTTTTGTATTTATGTTTTAGGTACTGCTGGGGACGATGGTACTGCGTGGCAAGGATTACCACCTTTTTAAATCATCTAGTAATAGTGCTACTAACTTGTAAGGTTAACTTAACTAGAATGTAAGACCATATACTTTAATATAGGTTATCGTTATCACGTCAAGTAACGTTAGCGTTGTCTACTTTAATATATTATAAGATGTTTAAGTTATCACTATTATATCTCTTAATGTTTAAATATGTCATATGATTGTAGCCTTGCACCTTCCTAACCGAAGGTGCGGCAGTAATGCCGCGACTAGATAGGTATTCTGCAGCTAATTAGATTATACTACCTCCATTTCTTAATAAGTGCAACATTTCCCTTATTTGGAATAGTCACAATAAGTGCAACCAAACTCAAAATGGTAAAAAAATGTTCAATATTATTACAAATATGCCACCAAAAAGCAAGAGAAGAGCACAACTTTTTTGTTTCATCACTTGAATTACTCTACTTTATTGTGGTCCCAACTTTATCTCTCTATATTCCTTGGTATTCCCCCACTTTCTCTATGTTGCACTTATTAAAAAACGGAGAAAGTATTAAATAGTGAATTAGTAGTCGGGGCGTTACAGAGTGATCAGTTGTTCGAGCTTGGCTCAGTCAAAGCTCGGGTCGAGTGAGCTCGATTCGAGTTTGAGATCGGCTCGAGACCTTAACGAGTCGAGCATGAGCCTAGTGGAGTTCGGCTCGAAAGCTAGCAAACATGTTCGATATATTTTAAATTACTATTTTATATATTGATTTTCAATTCCAAACTTAAACATTACTTGGACTAATAAGAGCCCAACTTCTATCCCAATTCCCAACGCCCAACCCACATGAAAAATACAAATTACTGAATAAGAAATAACAAAAGAATGAAAGTTGCTAAGTTCAGCCCACTTAAGAAATACAATTTACTGAATGAGAAATAAAAAGAGAGTGAGAAGGCTCATAACCCTAATTCGCACTCAGCACACCGCAAACTGCACACAGCACCGAAGGGCTCAAGCATCAAAGTCGGACAGCAACTCTTATATTTTCCCTTCTTCTTTACTATATAATGAATGATGCCACAGATTCTCTCTCCTCTTTTGTTTAATTTTTTTATCTTTTTCGTTATTTCATCCTTTAATAGATGAATGATATGATTGATGATGATTGTTTCTCCTTTTTTTCTTTTAATTTTTCTTTTCCTTTTTCTTTTTCTTGATTTCCTCCTTTCAAGTATGGTGAATCATGATGCATTGATGAACGATTCTTTCTCTCCTCCAATTTAAATTGTTTTCTTCTTTTTGTAATTACGGTTTTTCGAGCCAAATAGTCTATGAACCTTTCTCGAGCCAAGGCTCACTTGTTTCGAGCTCAAGCCGAGCCCAGATTTTCAAGCTCGACGAGCTTCGAGCTCGAGCCGAGCCCGATCTTTCTCCTTGTCGAGCCGAGCCGAGCCTACCTAAGTTCAGTCTCGTTTCGGCTCGTTAACACTCCTAGTTTTGCCTATAGGTCAGATCGTATAAAGATTTAACCCACCTTCACAAAAATTGAGGACCACATGAAATAAGGTACAAATTGGAGTGACCCAAACTCCTATGCGTACACAAAGTAGATATGACTATATGGCTTAAGCACACTTCATCCTCATATGATATGAGGATGAAGTGTGCTTAAGCCATAATCAAGGAGCCAAATCTCTTGAGAAATTAATAACTCCTAGAAAAAGTACACAACATCAAACTTTATGTTATTCATCAAGCTGAAGACACTGAAGAATGACTTAGCATAATGAAATTTAGTGGCAACAGCAATAAACAAAAAATAACTCTCTAATTTGGAATTCTCTACCTTTACACCAAAATGGTTACTCATGGTGATTTAATGCCTAGGATCAGGATACTCGAGTAACTCAAGGAAGCACTTTTAAACTTTATGCAACGCTTAGAACTGTAAACAAGACATAATATAATGATCCATTACCAATCCATTACTATATCATACCAGTCCGTCCGAATAATCCATGGATGAACAATATAGAAAAAGAAGACATTGCCTAACTGATAAACTCAAAGCCAAAAAAAAAGTAACATAATATGTGTCAACTGTACAGAAGCAATTGCAAATTATTTAAGAGCAAGTAAATTCACAACAACAACATCATCATCATCATCATCATCCATAGGTAGAATCTCAAAGAATTACAGCTATAGAGTGTCTTACCAGCAGAAATTGAAGTGGACTGCAGCTGATCAGACACCTTATCAGCTTCTTTAGCACTAGACTCTGAGAACCATTATAAAAACAACAGCAACAATCCAGCGAAAAAATAAATTTCAGTAGTTAATATTAAGAAATAATAATAAAAACCCAAAGTTCCAAAAAAGAAACAGAATCAAAACTTTCAGGGTTTTCTGGCGATTACTGAGAATAACATATAACGTGCGAGAAAGAAGTAAAGAAAAGATACCCAAAATCAAAAGATTGAAAATTTTATGTGGATTTATAGGAAGAACTGAATTTATACAACAAAACATGTGAAAAAATTAATGGTGAGAAAGATTAAGGGAATGAAAGAGGGTTTTGTAAGGGATTAGTACCTTTAAGAAGGTCAGGGTAAATATCAGGAGCATTTTGGATCAACCAGGGTTTGCATTTTTCAAATTCAGGTCCAAATTCACAATATTCAGCTGGTAAACCACATTCTCCACAGTATAACACCTTCACCGCCTCTGGCTTCTCCGCCATTAAAAGCGCTCTCTCTCTCTCTCTCGTTTTTTCTGTGTTGTGGCTTTCTCTCAGTGGGAGTGTACGCGAAAAGAACAAAGATTAACGCAGGGGAATCTGGTAAAATAAGTTTGGGTTTTCACGTTTTGTTGCGCAATCAAATCACCCGATGGACTTTGATAGTTTGTTCATAGAGGGAGGGGGGCGCCGCGTGTGGCCGTGTATTACAATAGTCACGCGTCGGGTCGTATTGGGTCAAGTTTGTATTCGCATAAAACTATAAAAGAGAAGAAAACTACTTAAAAATACTTAACGGCAGGCTAGATTGCAAATGTTGGTCATTTGATTAATGCACCTTTTATTATTAAAAATTGTACAAATTCGGTTTTACACTCAATCATTGTAAACGATATATTATGACCACCCCTCGTGCGGAGGATCTCCTAATATTCTTTTTCCTTACCTTATTAAAAAAAAAAGGTAAGTAAAATCTTCATGCATAATGCTTCGAAATAATCCATCGGCCCCTTTCCGCAAGGAATGTGAAGCCTCTGCATTTTGGCTCAACTATCTTAGTTGAATATGAACCATTATCTATCGATAACACACTAGTGGAAAAATAAGGAAGGGCTGCGTTAAAAAAGGCCCTTAGGGCTGCGTATTTTGACAGCAGCCCTTTCCATAGCAGCCCTTCACTTTTTAAGTTCAAACGCAGCCCTTCACTTTTTAAGTTCAAACGCAGCCCTTCACAATGAAGGGTTGCGCTTTTTACCTAAAAATGCAGCCCTTCTACAAGTGAAGGGCTGCGTTTTTAGGTAAAAAGCGCAGCCCTTTTAGACCAAAAAAAATAAAAAAAAATTGAAATAATATAGTTTGATAAAGCAGCAGCAACAACCAAAGGCGTGTAAATGCAAATCCAGAATTGAAATTAAAATTTAGATTTTTATTGATTCTGATGAATATTACAACCAAAATAATGTAATATATAACTGAAATTAAATAACAGATATAACAAAATAATGTTTATTCCAGAAATCTTACTGCTGAAAGGAAAAAAAACGAACGGAAATAGAAAAAAAAAAGGAACGAAAATAAAAACAGAAGTTAACAAAAATGAACAAAAAATGAAAAAATAACCCTAAAATTATAGATCTGAAAATGAACTAATCTGAACAAATCTGAACATTCACAAAAATGAAAAAAAATAACCCTAAAAAAATAAACTAATCTGAAAATGAACAAAAAATGAAAAAAATAAACGAAAATGAAAAAAAAAAACCCTAGAATTATAGATCTGAAGTTGAAATCAAAACACTAACAAGTGAAGTTCACGAGGAAATCTCTAGCAAGACCACCCCCAAACTCGTCGGAGGCGACAAACAAAGGCCGAAATAATGACGGCGGCCTTCGTGAAAGTCGAATATTGCGTTTCTTCGTGCTCTTTCTCTTTCATCACAACTTCATCAAACAGCAAAGGCTCACCGGAAATATGCCTTAGACGCTCATTCATCTCTCGTGTGTCCTCACTCTCTCTTCGAAGTTCGAATTTCGTTACTATTTGCTGGCGTTTCAGCGGGCTTTTCGTTTCTATCGCTTCAGCAGTTACGGGCATCCTTGGCTCCCGACGAGGCGACGACTGGTTTCTGCACTTCCATTCACGACTTTCACGGCAAGAGTAAAGGTTAGTGTTATCAAAGTTCTGATGAAGAAGAACAGTCGAGTCTTCGATATGAATAGGCGAACGTCGTTGTGAGAGAGGAGAGAGAGAATGAGATTGTGAGAGACGAGAGAGATTGAGAGAATGAGGGAGAAAGGGTTGGAGAAATAAACCCTAGCGCGCTTCTTTTAAGCCCAATGCACTTCTTTTCAAAATAAAATAAAAAAAAGCCCATGAAGGGTTGCGCTTGTCCCAAAAAACGCAGCCCTTCATTTAAAAGGGTTGTGTTTGACTAAAAACCGCAGCCCTTCTCTTTACAGTAGGGCTGCGTTTTTTAGTCAAGCGCAGCCCTTTTTGTAAAGGGTTGTGCTTTTCTATAAAAATGCAGCCCTACAAGAAAGAAGGGTTGCGTTTTATTTAAAAGCACAGCCCTACTGGAAGGGCTGCGTAATGAAGAAAGCGCAGCCCTTCCAACGCAGCCCTTCCTTTTTTTTTCGCCTAGTGACAACAAGTCGAAAATAACATTAGCTTTTTTGGCATTAAAAGTATATGTCCTCTTTTATTTAGATTTCATATCCTTTGGAGCCAAAAACTCTTTCTTCTCTAAAGGAGAACATTTGTAAGGTATTCCATTAATGATTTCTGCCACGTCCACTTCTTGTGCAGTTTCAAAGTGGAAAGGTTGCTCATTCTGAGCAAAGAAACTCTGGTGCATTGCTGCACGTTCAACTTGTAGGTTTCTTTCATACCTTACAGCTAATTCTGCTAATTCAACGAAATCACCAAAGGCATGACAATCAAACCTCTTTCTAAACTGAATCAACATTCCTTCTTGAGCCATTTGTACAAATTCCCTTTCAGGAATGCTAACATGACACCTAATTTTAGCCATCTTGAATCTAGATAGATAGTCTTCCACAGACTCTCCTAACTTATGTTAGATTTTGGCCAGATCACTTAGGATCAATCATGGTTAAGTGCGTGCAAAATAATTTGTAAATTGCACTTGCATGTCTTGCCAGGAATGAATAGTATTGGGTGGTAAATTGTTGTACCACTAAAAAACAGTCTCAGTAAGAGACATGGAAAACATTCTAAGTTTTAGGAAATCATTGTCAGCTGCTTCTCTACACTGGAATTTGAACCTAACTAAATGTTCTTTAGCAAAATTCTATCATTTCCAGAGAACAAAGTAAAGTTGGGTATCTTAAAAGTTCTAGAAAATGGATTTGCTCTATCAATCCATTCATAGGTAAGGTTTTTGACCTATCTGCCTCTGATTTCTCCTAGAGGTATCACCCACTAATATTTGAACTAGTGTCTTAACCTGCACTACCAATGGATCCTGGCTTCCTGGATATCCCATGTTTCCATATCCCATGTTTCTTGCATGATCATATGTAGGATTAGAACTAGGATTGAAAGGTTGATTTTGATGAACTTCAATAGGAATTTCCTTATTGTGCATGAAGGTATGATTTGTTGTTCCTTGTGCCATTTTGTGACGGAGGTGTGTTTCCATTTGTGGGCAACCCTTGATGATAAGCACCATTTGCTTGAGCAAATGGAGCTTGGGGCTTACAAAACCCTGGAACATTCTCATAATAAAGAGTACCAACTATAGTTGGTTGGCTAGGAGGTATATAAGCATATGGTGTACCATTGTTGTTTGTAATAAAAATAGTTTGGCTCCGTCCTCCTTGTGATGATCCAGGTTGGTGTGTGTTGTCACCAACTTGTCCACCATCCATAGAAAGTGAAGGTTGATGATGTCCTGATGCCTTATGTCAGTCTGGCTCCATGCCTACTGCCATTCTATCACTTCTCCAAAGATTTCCATGATTACCCTCTTCATGGCTCATGAGTATTGCCCTTGTTTAATGTACATGAAAGAAAGTTTGTGGATCACTTGAAATAATTGGACCCTTGGTTTCAGGATGGGAGAAATGTACCCTTGGAGGGTAACCTATTGGAGGAAATGCCACGACTTTCCCTTGCTCTGTCTAAAGGAACCTCTTCTAAAGCCTTAACTAGTTTCTCATTTAACTGATAATGTTTTTTGACTAGTGGTTCTAGGCGGGAAACTACTTCAGTGGCAAGAGATTTAGTCATTGTCGTGAAAGTTGCTCTGATAGTATCATTGATATCTACAAGGATCCTATCAATTTTCTTAGAGTTAACATCTTTGTTCTCTTCACTTATCCTTTGGAGGATATCTCCAAAGACTCTGAGAGATTCATGGGCTAGAGTTCTGTAGTTAGAGTCAAATTGTTGTCTTTGACTCTCTTTGACTTATAATAATAATTTCCTTATTACCTCCGTGAACTTTCCATACATTTGGAATATAAGTCCACGACCAGTACTACTCGAAGATGAGCCATCCCTTGGTGGGGTCTCTCCAACCGACTCCTCATGACGATACCATTGTTACCATACACCCTTGTCTTTGAAGGGATAAAAGAGCTAGTTTCCAATGTTGTGGAAATTTGATTCACCCGATCGAGCAACTTCTTTATTCTTCTTAGAACGTGTTTCCGGCATTTTAGTAAAAAACAAAAATAACCGTTTTTTACAGTTAGTTTTCAAAAGTACGAAGAAGAAATTTCACAATTGATTATGAATCTTCTTCTTCCAATATGGTCGCCAAAAAATTTGTTGGTGCAAAATCAGTTCATTAACCTTGCAAACAAGTCAACGGACACCCAATAGTTTGATATTGAACGCCTTGGGAGACTTAGTCCCCAGGGGGTTACCGATTTTAATTAGATACACTAGTACAATAAATGTTTCTTGCGGCACTCATTAAGTAGCCTATTGCGGAGGTTTTGGCCGCACAACAATTATGGGCGCAACAATAGGTTTTTGACCGCAGCAATAGGTCAAACCATTGTTGTGGTTCCTAGCCAAAACCGCAACAATAGGTTTACTTTTTATTTAAAAAGTACAACGTATTGTTGTGGTTTTGGCTAGGAACCGCAACAATAGTTTGGCCTATTGTTGCGGTTGTTGCTCAAAACCGCAACAATAGGTCATGGTACATGTATTTTTTTTTGTTTTTGCATTTTTCAAGTAAATTTGAAAGAATTAAACCAGGCAACTAACCCATTCACTATCCACCAATTTCACAAACGAACTGAAGATGAAATAACATAGAATCTCATTAATATATAAAGATAAAAAAAGCTAGTTATATAAATATTACAAAAGATCAAAAAGTAAAATGAAAAAACAAAAAGAAAAGAACAACAGTTACAACTAAATGATTAATTACAAAAATATAATAAAAACAAAAGATATATTAAAAAAGAAGAAACTGAAAATAAAAAAAAAATACTCAAAAAAAAAAAATCTACAAACAGATCTAAAAAAACGAAGAAGGAAAATAGAAAAAAAAAAGAACAGTTAATGTCATGGTGGTTTCGCCATCGAAGGATGAAGCGCCATGGTCGATTGAAGCCATTTGTGAACGACGAACAACGTCGGTGGAGACAAACGAAGTTGGCGATCGGCGAACGGCATTGATGGAGAGGTGCGAACACTAGTACAAAGTTGGCCTATGGTAACATGTATGAGGTAACACTTTTCAAAATTTAAGTTTGTCGAATATATATGTAACACCTTGGTAACACTTAATCAATTCGTAACACTTAATGTAACACATTTCCAATAAGTAACATTTTGAAGTAACACTTTTTTAATTGAGTAACATTTTGATGTAACACTTTTAAATAGGTAACACCTTTAGGTAACACATACATATTGGTAACATTTAACAGTAACACTTTTTTTCTTTAAGTAACACTTTAAGATAAGTAACTGTTAGAGTATAATTTAAGTGTAATTTTTAATATAATATTATGATTTCTTATATACATTCTATTATTTCTTATAGAAGCAATGTTTTCAACAAATTAAACTAATCTTCCATCTTGTCAAAAAATAAAAGCAAATATAACACAAAAAAAAAACATAAACAAAATAAAAAAAAAAATTTGGCCCTTAATCAGCCGCCAAAGAGATTAAAGTTATTAAACTCTTGATTTTTATTCCTGCTGCTTAGGTTTTAGTTCAACACTACTGCACGCACCTAGACTAGTTCTCTTTGATAATTGATCATTTTCAGTTTAGATTTCTGGTAATCGTTTCTCAATTTATTTGATTTAATTCATTGATTTCCTCTCTCCATAATTCGTTCTAGTCAGATTCGATCACCCCACTCCTTAATTCGCTCCACACGGGGGAGGATCTACATAATAACAAGGGGTAGCACGTGCTATCCTTTTTTTCCAAAAAGAAAAAGAAAATCGCAGAAAAAAAAATTAACCTAATGTAACGCGCGCCGTTCTCTTCCTCTCACCCTCTCAAACTCAAAGCCTCTGCTCTATTCTACTCTCCGTCTCTACTTTTGCTTCACTTACCTGCGAGACGCTTCACTTACCGGTGAGTCTTGCTTCTTCGACTTCAGTCTTCGTCGATAATTGCTTCTTCGCTGTAGGGATGGCAGGTGGGTATGATTTGGCGGGTTCCGCACCGCACCCGCCCCACTTGGAGCGGGTATGGATATGACTTTGGTGGGTAGTGGGTGGGTATGGATGTCGAAAGTCAAACCCGTCATGGGTAGTGGGTAGGTGGTAGATATGAGGTCAAACCCGCCCCATATCCACCCGCCCCGCCCCGCTCCGTATAAATTTTACCCTGAGGTATATGGTATACGTATAATGTTCTTTAAATTATTTTAAAAAAAAAGTGGATTGTTTACATTATTTACCATAGCTGATACTGATAGCCTGAAATTAGCCTTCTTTTGCTCTAGGCTTTGTTATTAAATCTATGCTGTATAAGAAGATTACTGTTGTGACATGACTGGCATATTTGCTTTGCAGGTCTTGCATTTGCTTAAAAGATACTTAGGTGAATATGTTCATGGACTTTCCCTTGAGGCTTTACTAGTTAGCGTTTGGAAAGGTTTGTAACTTCATGTTTTCATTTGCGTTTCTTTGCACTATATTCATTTTTTTCGCACCAATACTTTTTTAGTGGACAGGGAAGTAATTTTGATAAGTAGTCTGATCTGATTGCTGATGTCAACTCTTGGTTTCCTCAAATAGTTCTTGAATTGTGTTGTTAAAGATTCGAGCCTTTCACAATGTAAATTATTTTCCTATCTTCTTTGCTCCCTTGATGTAAATCTACATTTGTGCTCAATGGGTAGATGATGAACAAGAATAATTTCCTCCTTTGAACTTGATTGTCAGCCTAAAGTCATTGTTCCTAATAGTCTTGTCAGCCCACGAAGGTAAGGGCTTCTTGCCATTAACTGCATGTCATGACGAGTTACATGAAATTATTGTGCAACTGCTTACTGGCATAACTGCTATAGACTAATGCTTCATTTGTATTGCACTTAAGTTTCCTTGATGAGTGATGAGACTATATATCTTAGACTTTGGAGTCTGGAATCTGGGCTTAAATGTCTGCGTAGTGTTTCTATTCAGCTTTTCAACAACAATATCTGACCCAAGAAATAAGACATGTTGGTCAAGAGGGCAACTAATATGGATTGGATGGACATGTTTAGTTTAGACTTCAGTGTCTTTGAAGTTTGAACCATACAATGATCATTTTAATGGAATTTCTAATTTAATTCCACATGTCTGTGTATATCTATTTATCTAGACTAAATTAGACTCTTAGTGTAAATCAATTAATCCAGCTCTCAGACTTTGTTTATTAAGTTCAATGTTATGATGCTAACCTTAAATAGGATCAGAATTCGCTTTGTTTAATCCTTGTTGTGGGCCATGCTCTATTGAACTGTCATAATAATACATGTATACAAAGTAGAGGATTGGTCTACAATGATACATACTTAAGCTAATTTAGGGGAGGGTTAAATATCAAAGAGACAAATACTTCATGGGGTTTAGGAAGGGTTTAGGAAGTCGCATAACACTACTGCATAGTGCAGTAGCAAATAGAAGTTTTATTGATTTTTTTATTTTATAAATTTGAGATGATGTTATATATTAGACACAATGTACAGGGAGTACATTAGATGTTCAATTCATTAGGCATTATTTTATTGATGTATACTAAAACAAAGAAAAAGATTAACCCGGGTATCCTATAACCCGACCCGAAAAAACATTGCTAAGTAATTTTATCCAGCAATTACTACTTTGGTTTGGTGCTCTTGGTTCTTGAATTTTTTTTTTCAAACTATAAGAACCTATCTTTTACCATATTATCAAGTTTGCTTCTACCATATTACCAAGTATATCACTAGTTCTAATTTTTTTTTTTACAGACTAGATTTGTTATCATATAAGACTTTGAAGTTTTTTTTTTCCTTACTGCAGGATGATGGAAATAATGGCGGATTAGAGTAGCAAACATGCATGATACATCGAGAAGCATGCCTACATGGATAATGGAATTGAAGAATAATGAAAGAAGGACCTTAAGATTGATTTAGGTTTATTTAAGGAGATATATATATATATATATATATATATATATATATATATAATATATATATATATATATATATATATATATATATATATATATATATATATATATTATGATTTTATGATTTAATTTTCAGATTAACTATTTATGTTTTGGATGAAATAGTATGTTTTCGATTGAGTATACTCTTTGGCTCATTTTTTTACAATGGTCGTTGAGTATTTCTACTCATTTATATCAATAATATCATTTTATTTCCTCTTCAATTATTACGTTTATAAGTATTACTATTATTATCATTGTATATATGCCGATAGATTAATGAATGTTATTATAAGATATGTGAAATAGAAGCGTTACACTATAAAACTAGCTGATAAGAAGTGTTGCCAAATATCTAATAGAGTGTTACATATGCTGATTTAAAATGATGCATAATGTTTAACAAAGTGTTACTATAAGTCAAGAGATGACATAGAAAATGCTACTATAGACGAAAAAGTGTTACATAAAACATTATTAGTAACACTACAAAAATGCTACATTAGTTAAAAAAAAGTGTTACATTAGAGAATTTTGAGTAACACTTGAGAAAGTGAAACATTAGCATTGGAAAGTGTTACCTTAGAGAATAGGTAACACGGGCAGATGTTTCACTTATAAAAGTGTTACATATGACCTAAAGCAACACTTTTAGGCCTTTAAGTAACACTTTTGGGGTGATACTTTAGGCCAATTATGCACTAGTGGAACAACTTGGTGCGCCACGGTGTCTCAGTGAGGACAAGAGAGAGAGCTCGACGAGTAAAAGAGAAAGAGAGGGGTCGACGGATCAGATAGAGAGAGGGGGGTCGACGAGTCAGAGAGAGGGGGTATGAAATAGGAAAAAGGGTGACAAAGAGAGAGAGTCTGAATGAGGAGAGAGAGAAGATGAGTGAAACTGATGAGAGGAAGAGAGAGAAGATGAGCTGGACCTTTTAATATTAATTTTAAAACCCTATTGCTGCGGTATTTTTTAGGAACCGCAGCAATAGGTTCAAATGATATATTTTTAAATATTATTTTAATATATTGCTGCGGTTCTTTCCAGAAGCCGCAACAATATGTTTGGTCAAATAGTAAAAATTTTTATGTTGAAACCATATTGCTGCGGTTTTCTGCCGAAATCGCAGCAATATGGTTATTTTATATTTTTTCTTTTCTTTTTACGTGATATATTGCTGCGTATGGGTAAAACCACATCAATATCACTGCATCAATAATCAATTATTCTACTATTGATAAAACCTTACGAACGTACTCTGTTGTAATTTAATTAATGATCATACTACAACATAAATTAACTTCAGGCGAAAAGAAATAAATAGAGCAAATAGTAATCAAGCTTTTAATTAAAACAGAAATGTAACGCCCCGACAAATTTACATAACCTTAATCGTCAGCGGAAGCATAACTTAATCATGTGGGTTATGGCCCACAAATAAAATAATAGCCTAAAATTGAAAATTCACTAAACAATTACTCATCACAAAATTAATACTTGTTTATCCATTATACAAAATATCCTAAAACCTCGTATAATCATACATAATCTCCATAACGCAGTATAATAGTGATCCACACTGTTCTCCCATACCTAAAACATAAAACAAAACATCATGTCATATCATGTTACATTATCTTCTTTATCATGTTCATCATCATATGTCTTTTACTTCGGTAACTTGGCTAGTACATCATAACATAGGGGACATCTCCCATTACATAACAATTAGGCGGTCACATCATAGGTGACACTTGCGGTGCCCGTATCATTTAAACAATCAGGCGGTCACAACATAGGTGACACTTGCGGTGCCCGTATCATAAAACAGTCAGGCGGTCACAACATAGGTGACACTTGCGGTGCCCGTATAAAACAGTCAGGCAGTCACAACATAGGTGACACTTGCGGTGCCCGTATTATACTGCCAAGAACCATCTTTCACTGTACTTTATCATGTTTCGTCTCTTTTTACATATCATAATTACATTACATTATTGTAATCATAATCATGAAACATCATTAAAATCGTAGTGGCATCATACTCATATTTCCATAAACATCAAAATCATTTCATATCATCGAAAATCATCATAATCATAAAACCTTTCATATCCCACAATCCATACATCAACAACATAGTGCGAAATACCATAAAACATCATTCGAAAGGGATTGTGGGTGTTAGCAATAGACGTTACCTGAATTCCTGCTTAATAACCTTGATAGCCGGGGGAGGCTTGTAATATCCTTTATCTTCCTTAATCTATTCAAGAATAATTTTATTAATGAACGTTTCGTTATTTAGCTTTTTAAGCCTAAATATTAGTTAGCGCTTATTAAGGTCATAGCGGTCATTATAACGTCGTAAAGGTCTCCTTAAAAAGGTCATTATTTCTTAATCGTTAATAACTTTTTGATTAAGGTGACTCTTTAACAACTAATTAATGAAATAACTCATTTAGCTATATTTTTAGAAATTATCGAAACATTAAAGTTATGTTACTACATATCATATAACCTTTCGAGAACATAACATTATTCGAGTTCATAGTTAATAACTAATTAGTCGTCCATTAATAAATTAATTAAGTGTAAAGTTATAATAGATCCATTAGCATCATTTTAATATTATTTAGTCATTTAAAACTAGCAAGTCAAGTAACTAATTATTATAAGTGAACTTAAGGATTAGTGAAGTACTCATAACTTAAACTTAATTGTAAACAACAAGCTTAATGAATTAGTTTTAGTTTTTGTTAACTCAAGCAACTTAGTTATTAGGAATCACAGCCCAAACATAGTTTTAGTAAATAAGTTAAGTGGTTTAATGAAACTAACTAAATCAGTCCACTAAAGCTCAATATATTAAAACCACAAGATTAACTTAAATGACTTAGCTGAGTAAATCAGATTATCAGCCCAACATTATACTTAACTCAATAATTAAACTAACATAACTTAATAAAATACTAAATCAGCTTTACTCTAACTCATTTAGCCCATCTAATATAAGTAGCTTAGCTAAAATAATAAAAAGTCAGATTTGAGCCCAATTAGTGAACATGCAACACTTAAATTGAGTTGGTTTAAGTTTAACTAATATAAATCAGATTTTTGAAACCCAACTAAATTCATGCAATAATTAAACTAAGTTGGTTTAACTAATTTAATTTGGGCCCAATCTAAACTAACTTAACAATAGGTGGTAATTTGGGCTTATATTAACATAAACTAAAGAAATCAGAAATTTTAAAAGAAGAATATCATCACCTCTGCTACTAGGAGCAGGGAGGACAAAAATTCCGGCAGGGGTGGGACGCCGGCTCCGTGAACTGCGTCGAGCAGTAGCGTCGATCTCCGGCGGTGGGCGCGCGTGGGTTGTCGGCGGTGCTGCGCGTGCAGCAGCGTCGCACGAAGAAGAAGAGGAGCGAGAGAGAGGGCGCGAGGAGGAGAGAGTTTGGCGGAGCTCCGACGGCGGCTGGTGACCGGCGAGTGACGACGAGGTGGGGGAGGGACTGGGCGCGGCGCAGGTGGCGCGCGCGGTGGCCGACGGTGGTCGGTTGTGGGGGTCGAAATAGAGGAGAGAGAGAGAGAACAAATTTGGGGTTTTCTTTTGGGTTTCTTCTAGTTGCAATTTTTCCGGCGATTATTGACTGAATTTCTGATTGGAGGAAGGAGAGATGATGAAGGTTGTTGTTGATGGTTTCTTGGTGTTGTATCCATGACTATTTATAGGAAAGTTTGGAGTTAAAAATCAGTGGTTGGGAGGAAGATGGTGAAGTAAATAATCTGAATTTGTTAACTTGAAGAAGCAATGGTGAGGGATTGGTGACATATTTTGACTTGAAGAAGAAGAAGAGAGTGAAGGCATGTGTGCCATGTGTTTGCCATGAAAATGAAGGAATGAAGAAGGAGGAAGAAAGCAGTCAACTTTCTCAGTTTTATAATACTTTTATTATTCTTTTAATTTATGAAATCAGAAAATAGTCATTGTTTCAACTTTCAACCACCTAACTTGGTGATAGTTACTTATAAGTATAATATTTTCTTGTTAAACAAAAGAATAGAATTACCACTTTTTACAAAGTCTAGTAATTTATGTTTATCATAATAGAAAGAAAATTTTAACTCTTAGGGCCTGTTCTCTTCGGCATAAAACAGCTGAACTGAACTGAACTGAACTGAACTGAACTTATCAAAGCTGAACTGAACTGAACTGAACTTATCGGAGCTGAACTGAACTGAACTGAACTTATCAGAGCTGAACTGAACTGAACTGAACTGAACTGAACTGAACTGAACTGAACTGAATTGAATTGAATTGAATTGAATTATATTCATTGAAATAAATTGAATGTAATAAATATATAAATAATATTTTAAACAATAATAATAGAATATTAAATAATAATTATAATGATAAGTAATAATAATGAATAATAATAATAGTAGTATTTTGAATATTTTTAAATGATAGTTATAAATAAATAATATTAATAATCATAAATTAATAATAATAATAATAATTAATGATAGTAATGATAATTAATAATAATTATTTTATATTATTTGTATTAATATATTAATACTTGACGATGATATATAATAACAATAATATCTAAGAAGTAAATTAATATTACTATTTTAATAATTATATTTAATAACTTAAAAATATTTAGTAATAAAAATAATGATTGGGTTGGACCGCGAAAATATACAATAAACCGTCTTGACGCGATTTGATTGGTTTATGGGCTAAAAAAAGTGGGTTTATTTGTGCTTTGACCTAAACCATGTTCCTCCTAATAATAATAGTAATAATAATAAGTAAAGCTACAATAAAAAAAATATATAGAAACAACAATAATAATAATAATACTTAATAGTAATGATATATATTTAAATAATAATAATAATAATAATAGTAATTAGTAAAATAAATTATACCAACATAATAATAATAATATTTAACAAAATGGTTATAAAAGAATAGAGCTGAACTGAACTGAACTGAACTGAACTGAACTGATCTGAACTGAACTGAACTGAACTTATTGGAGCTGAACTGAACTGAACTGAACTTATTAGAGCTGAACTGAACTGAACTGAACTGAACTGAACTGAAAATAAGCTGGGGAGAACAGGCCCTTAGTCAAATTAGTGATTAATTATAACTAATAAATTCATTAAACCTGGTTAAGTTTTTAGGATATTACAAGAAAATTCCCATACATGCCACAAGTTAGAGATGAATTTTACAACACGCAAGTGATGAGTCAGGTTGGACAACTAAAAAGGAGACATGAAAGTTGTTACCTCCGTGGTTCCCTGATTTAATTGGAGTAAGAATTTGAGACTTTGCCTAATGGCCCCAGAATATGCCCGGATGCCTGAGCTAAATCTAAAGAATTAAACTACAACCCCATAAAGGGATTGGGCTATGCTAGCGCTACGTTAAGGAATTAAGAAATACTAGAGTTTTGACAGCTTGTTCGTGTGTTCGTTTTCTTGATAATATATTCTCTATTTATAGAGAATCATAACAAGTAACTTCCATGCATGTTGGGGAAGGAAAATATTTAAATCACATTTGATTCAAACCTTAATTGTTTTCTGATGCTGAATAACTGTCACCCTATCATGCTCGTTTTTGTTCATGTTGAACCATCGTCTGATTATCTTTTCGTTGCTATTCTTTTACTGCTTTTGACTTTCATCTTTTTATAATCTTCCTTTGGAGTTTGTTGATTTTGACCTCTGTTAATTGCTTGGTTGGCTTTATATTTATATCGGGCCTTGATGTTAAAACATAAAGGTTATCTTTTGAGATTTTATTAAATGCACCATAATAAATGTTACTTGACTGATAGTAACAAAACTTGGCCCCATTTTTGTTTACTTCCTTCTCTCCCAAGTCCCGGGGTCCCGTCTTTGTCCACTCTTTCTTCTCAGTTCCTCCAGTTTGTTCTTGGCGTGCCCCAATTACCTTGCGCGAAATTAGGAAACAGGTTCAATTTTGAATCTTCTATTGTTCATGAATAATTCAATGTTTTCTCAGATTGTAAATTTTATGCTGCATATACTAATTTACACCTACACACTGCTAATAATCAATAGAATTGTGCACTTTTGATTTTGATTATTGAATACTTAGTTAAGAGGTGCGAGAAATCGATAAAATCACCTTGCACATTTATTAATTTTTTCTTTTATAATTTTGGTTTCTCCAATAATTATTTGACAATTGTAGAACTTGTTCTTAATTATTGCAAATTATTCTGATGTTGACTCATTATAAGTTATACTGAACAACTTGGAGGGTACATTTCAGATTGTGGTTAGCTTACATAACTTCTTAGGTGATGGCATTTTCTTCTATGCTAGATGATTTTGTTTATTTTTTCTGTATGAAATACTTTTGAGAGCTTAAGTGATTTGTGTAACTATGTCATTTCCTGGTTTTTGACATAGGAAGATGATATTTCTTCATGAAAATTTAAAGTGATTTGTTTATTGAAACGAGCGATAGGCATTTTAAATGGCCCATTTGGTAGATAGTAATAAATGGGGGTACATGTAGTTTTCAGTAGTATTTTGTTCACCCCAAAACTTTTTTTTTCTTTATGAATTTCCGTTACCATCCATTACCATTTTAGAGGTGGTATTGACTGGAAATTAAAATTTGTACAGAAGAGCACATGTTTGTGGATGATACTCTAATACCATGGTAATGACTAAGAGATTTAACCTGTAATTTACATATAATTTCATTGCCATTACAACCATTTAGTACCGCTTGTAAAAGGGGTTGTTATTGTTAGTGGTCATCTATTACCTAATTTTCATGTATATGCTCTTGTAGACTTATTCTTAACTAGGTTGCCCCAGAGACGGATAAGGGTACGGGTTCAGATTTGGTATTGGGACGGAAAATGGCGGGATTTTGAAATGTTAGGAATGGGTACGCATACTCATACGGGATACGTATTATATTGGGTACGGCTATGGCCTACGAGTACGTGACCTAGAAGAAGTATCCGTGCTACATAGATTCTTAAAGCCTAGCATGTTTAATAGCCATTTTTAGGTTATTGTGAAATATCTTCGCTAGTGTCTTTTTACATTTTCACAATCTTCGTTCTTTAACACCTGAACATATAGGATTTTATGCAAGATGTTTTTTTCGTTCCGGGTTTTGAACTTTGCAAAACGAAGCCTCTTTTCTTCTACCCCCCCCCCCCCCTCTTTATGAGACTTTTTGTGTGGCTTTGTTCCTAACATGATGATTCCTGCAACCTCTTCCTCTAGTTTAACTGGATAACATTTGATGGAAACTGTGTACATGATTATTGGGATCATTCGATTGGTCTGTTATGTAACAAAACATCATTCCAAATGTATGTGACCTTACCTTTAAGTAGTCAGAACTAGTTAAGGGACTATTTCTGAAAGACTTGGAAAAATGGTTAAGTAAAGAAAAACTGTTTCTATCAGAAGCTAGCTTGATTCTCAAGTGTTTAATTTAATTATGTTTAACTGAGAACAGTCAGTGTTGTTTCTCTGCAGAAATTGACAAATGTGGGAGCTATATGTTTCTGCTTTTAAGTTTTTGTAATTATTTATTGGATGGATTTATGCTAGCTGTTTTTATGGGAAAGATTAATGGGAGACATAATTTTAAGTCTTGGAAGCCAACAAGAGGGAAAAAAAGGCTTTAAAACGCTCCAACAAGAGGAAAAAAAGGAGTAAAAATGCTTAACATCGTGTTAGATCTTGAGTTAAGGGCTTTATTTTTGGCCCAAAAAGCGGGGAAAAAGTTTAGCTTAAGCAGAAGTATTTATTAGTCAAATTAAGAAACATGCTGCTTTTTTTCAAAGCTTATTTTAGTGTTTTACAATTATTAAATACCTGTCAATACTTCGATTGAACCCCAAATAGACAAAGGTATCCTTCAGTTTGTCATAGGTTAAGTAAAATAAAGCAATGCTAATTCAGAGGAAAATGTGGTGCTAATGGATGAAATTTCCTGTCATTCCAAATGATCTATAGAACTATAACAAATAAACAGGGAAATGGTTCTGGAAATTCGCCTTAACACAAATTGTTACTGCACTTATAAGTTATAAGCCATAATTACTGTTCCTCATCTTAATAACTTGTATCTCATAGTATTACATGTTTGTGTAGGATAGGATCATAGAAGGATTCAGTGAGCTCTTGTTTGTTTCTATTCTCTAAGAATTAGCTGATTAGGTTATTGGTATTATTGCTTTTTGTGTTGCTTGACACAACTTTTCTGGTGTAAGAAGCTTTTGGCGATACTCTTTGTTTAGTTAGGTGAATAATCTTCCTTTTGTAATATATTACACATATTAAATAAATATTACTAAATAAATTATACTTAACATCTACTAGTACATAACTACATATGGTATAAAGTAACTGAAATAATCAAGCCTTGAAAGAATTTTAGCAAATCTATCTATCTTCTATACAGTGAATGATCCTACCCGGTTTTTCTTCCAGAAACATGAGTTCTGCCATTTTATGTAGCTGAAAAATGGTTTTTCTGCCACAGGTATGAGCTTGACGAGCCACCCTAGGGGCCAGGATACGACTGCAATGCCAATACAAGCACCCCATTGCCCCCAATTTAATCTCTCCGTATTAGCAAATTTCTTGAGGAATTCAACCATCACCACCTGAAGGATAATGGTTATGCCAATGATGGCTAAAAATAGCTTGTTCTTGTGTATCCCCTCAAAGATGTTTTTCTTTTCTAGTTTCCTTGCGTTGAATTCATTAAACACCTGGCACAACACAAAGGTATTAAATAGCAAGGTGTCCTTCACTTTGCTCCCTACGCCAAAGATTGATTCTCCCTTGAACTGTAAAGTTAAGAGGATTGCTATTTGGTATAGAGCTTGAGCCATCAAATTTCTCCACATGACGTTGGTAATAAGTGGCTCAGTTCTTCCAACAGGTGCCTTGTACATCAATTCCTTTGTTGGTTTCTCTGTTGCAAGAGCGAGAGCACCTAAGGTGTCCATAATCAGGTTGACCCACAAGAGTTGAACCGCGGTTAAGGGTACCTCACCTGCTGAAACTGCTGCTACAAAGTTGATCGTTAGTGCAGCAACATTTACAGTAAGCTGGAATTGGATGAACTTTTGGATGTTGTTGTAAACACATCTACCCCAATTTAAAACGGTTGCCACTGAAGCGAAATTATCATCCATGATGACAATATCAGAGCTCTCCTTGGCAACTTCGGTTCCTTGTATCCCCATAGAAAGCCCAATGTCTGCCTCTTTGAGTGCTGGTGCATCATTTGTGCCATCACCGGTTACTGCAACCACATGGCCTTTCTGTTTGAGACATTGCACCATAAGTAGCTTATCAAAAGGAGAAGATCTAGCCATGACCCGTATTTTATCAACTTTCTCTATCCTTTCTAGTTCTGTGTAGTTGCGAAATTCTGGACCTTCAACAACAGCACTATCGATGTCGTCACCTGCTTGCAGGATCCCACATTCAACAGCTATCGCTCGTGCAGTGAAAACATTGTCTCCTGTGATCATCTTGATGTTTACTCCAGCAGTTTGGCAATCTTGAACGGCTTTCTTTACACCGGGTCTACATGGATCCTTGAGACCCACCATTCCAAGCAAAACCAAATCGCCGTCAGTGAGCTTTTCTTGAGCCATTGCTTCACCTTCCTCTAGGGCAACTTGTTTGTGTGCAAAGGCGATGCATCGAAGGCTGCTAGCTGCCATGCTTTGAATTATTTGCTCAAAATTCTTCTTTGCATCACCATCCATAGGCTTCAAATTTCCTGACGCATCATAGTAGCAAGAGCATTTTTCTAGTATCATTTCTGCTGCACCTTTCCAGTGTACATGAACATTATTCCCTTCCTTTCTCTTGATTAACACGCCACTTCTTTTTTTCTGTGAATTGAAGGCTTCCACGTGAAGGATTGTGCAAACTTGGTTCAGCTTCTGCATGTCCATGTTGAGCTCCGATACTGCCCATGAGAGGAGAGCTTTCTCTGTCGGGCTCCCTGAGAATTCATAATCAGAGCTAGAAGAACCTTTGTAGACACTACCTGTAGTATTAAACCCAACACCTTCTTGGATACATGCAAGGACACCTGAAGCAATCTCAGTGGCTGCACTGTGTTCCACCGGATTCTGGCCTAACCAGAAGCTGGTCACCTTCATCTGGTTCTGGGTGAGAGTGCCTGTTTTGTCTGTGCAAATGACGGTGGCCGACCCCATTGTCTCACATGCTGAGAGTTTACGAACCATGGCTTGATCAGCCATCATTCTTTTCATTGAATAAGCAAGTGTCAGGGTGACAGCCAGTGGCAATCCTTCGGGGATTGCAACCACAACAATCGTAACTGCAGCAGCAACGATTCTGACGACAGCGTTGAGCACATTGTTAACACTCGTTCTGCTCCCGTTGAATTCTATGTTGCCACTTTCATCTGTTGTATGCCCTGTGAAGTATCGGACCAATAATACGACAAGAACAAGGAAAGCCACCGCCAAACCAAGCTTACCTATAGAAGAAGTTAGCTTGTTAAGCCGAGCTTGTAGTGGCGTTTGTTCATCTGTGTTGCGGCTCACTGCACCCATCATCTCACCCCAAGTTGTGTTCATTCCAACTGATGTCACAAGCATCTTGCCGTAACCATCTGCAACCTTTGTCCCTGAGACCAAGAATGGGTGTTGAGCTCTATCAATGCCCACATGGTCACTCTCCCCCGTCATGCTTGACTCGTCAATTTGTAACGAATGCCCGTCGATGAACAAGCCATCAGCTGGTACTTGATCTCCGATTTTCAAGCAGACAACGTCTCCAACAACAATCTCATATATTGAAACTTGTTGACGCCGCCCACCCCTCACAACTTCTATCTTGATGTTGTTGCTTTGTTTGGATAGCTTCTCAAACTGTTTACTTTGTTTAAAATTACTTAGAGAAGAGACAATAATAACAAGAAAAACAGCCACAAATATGCTTCCTCCATCATACCATCCTTCTTTCGGACCTTTCTGCTTGATACCAAATCCAAGGGAAAGAGCAGCACAAAAAAGAAGAATAAGGATGGTGAAATCTTTGAAAGCTTCCCACACAAAATGAAAAAGTCCTAGTGAAGGTGGTTTTTTGTACGTGTTTGTGCCAAAGGCTTCATGGCGATTTACAAGCTCTTGGTCATCATCATGAATACCATTATCGAGATGTGTCTTGAGAGCAATAGCAATGGAATCTACTCCACCGAATTCTTGAATTTGTTGGAGGTCTTTTTGTTTAGTAAGTTTGCTAAGAGATTGTTGATCTACATTCAAGGAAGGTTGATGTGGTTCAAGGTTAAGGATACTGTAAGAATAAGAATGTGGCAACTTACCTTCATTGTGCTTGTTATTAGGTGCAAGAGAAAGTAGGGCTCTTGAACAATAGATGCTAGCAAAAGCACGTTGCCACCTTTTGTTTGGTTTACTGAGGTTTTCAGGTACTTTCAATAAAAACTCGATGCAAACTAAATTTTCATGCAACCTGGTCGACATGTATTGTATGGTTTTGGTTGCAAAATTTTTAGTTGTAGATGTCTGATGACTGATATATATTCTGATTATATAACTCAGATGGCGACGTAATCAAAGGCTCGAAAAATGTATGAGGTTTTTAGTTTTGGTTTTGATATGGATGTATGCATTGGTGACTATATATATACAACTATGATTCTATGAAGTATGTATAGTATATACATGAGTGTGTGTAATGTGTGTGTGTTTTTGTTAGCAGTATTAAGGTGTCGACTGCGAACTACCGCGTAAGTTTACTTGGAAAAGAATGAAACATTTAGCTCCAACCTATTGATATTTTAATCAGAATTGCATCTTAAGTGATTGACTGATTGCTAATTTGCTAGATTGATTTCCTGGAAATGCATAGCAGCATGGGAATGAAGGGGGTAGACATATAGTAAATAGTTTGTACAGTTGTACTATCTCTCGTCTTTTTTTAATTGCAAACTTTCTTTTAGTTCAAGTTCAACGTTTCATATTGATTGTAATATTTTCTTTTTTAGTAATTATATTCTCTATATCTCTCTTTTATCATTTAGGTCCCATTTTTTTATATATTTCTCTTCACATACAATCTTCGTTTCAAAATATAAAAGTTGTTTAAGGTTTTTGCACACAAATTAAGAATTTAGTTAATTTTAGTTAGATTTGTATGGGTAACAAGAATTGACATTTAATATTGTATTGATAATACAAAATATGATTTTTTTGTCCGAAACTACCTTTAACTTTCAAGTTTTTGCAAGAAACTACCTTTTAAAAAAATCGTTGTCCCAAATTACTTTAATTTTACCATTTTGTTGTTGACAACTATCTTATGTCGATTTTTGGCGTTGACTTTTGTTTTTTCAGGTTATTTAATGTCATGTTATATCACTTGATCTCTTCAAACCCTTTTTTGATTTCCCATTTTATTTTTCACAAATCAACTTATGTTACTAAGTGAATACCTCAAGGGTATTTATAATTGTGCATAAATAAAAAATATGACTAACACAAAAAATTCTTTGTAATATTTGTCCATTTTTAAAACATTGCCTCTAAAGTGGTAAACGATATTAAAAATTTGTGAAGAAAATTATATATTAAAAAATTGTTAAACAAACCTAAAACAATATAGTGTTGCATTATTATAAAAATTATAATGAATATTTTCTTGCGAAATTTAATTGGATACCATTTTCACAAATAGACTACTCCCTCCGTCCCATAATATAAGTCCCCTTTCCTTTTAAAGTGTCATAAGTCTTGTTTCTATTTTCAATCAATAATTATACCCAAAATACCCTCATGAAAATAATTTAACTCCCAAAAAGTCCTCATAATTTCAGCTTCCAATGCACCATTATTAATGATAAAATAAAATCTCATAACCTATTAAACTCCTCTACACATTAAACTATGTAATATTAATGTTCAGTTTTTAATTTTTGTTAAAAAGAAAAAAACAATGTAAGTGTTTTCCAATAAAAATGAATCTTTTTATTTAAATAAAACAAGATTTTAGTTTACCTTAATTCCCGTGTAAAAACAGAATCAAGACTTATATTATGGGACGGAGGGAGTACTAAAGAGATATTGGTATCAGTCTTTATTACCAAACGAACGAGTAGCTACTAGCTACTGCATTAAAGATTAATGTGATGACATGGTGTGGACTGAATCTGAAATTGAACGCGTTAAGTTTCATCGCATTTGCACTTGAGAAGATAAGAAAACCTTTCCACGTACAGATAATAGAAGTACATTCATTTCCAATATGAACTTTTGACTTCAACGTAACTTCAATATCTCAAAGGTCGATCAATATTCAATACCACCTAGATAACTTACCGGAAAAACTGGTCGGAAATTATATAATCATTCTCATCATCAACATTCAACTGTCAATACCTACCGGCTACCATTAAGGTTGATCATTCCAGGAAATGAAACATGAAACTCCATACACAATTTCTTCAACTTACATACCACCTAAATAACGTAATAATCTAACAGGTATGGGAACCATATGCCATATGATGCATTTCTTAAGACAAAACTTCCCTCTAGAATCTTACCTACATTTTTTTTCTCAATTTTGAAAGCTGTATAGTACATTATCATCAACAGTTACATGCCATCTAAATTGACATAAAAGTGATGTTGATATTTATCAACATGCTATAAGGAAGGAAAAAAAAGATACCCAAAATAAAAAGATTGAAATTTCAAGGGGATTTATAAGAATAACATGTTTTGAATTTTGAAAACAAAATAAATGTGAATCTCAGCCATAACAAATATTATAAAGTATTGTGTTTAGTGGTGTCAAAACAGGTTCTCAAACAGGTTCTGAGTATACCCACGACGAACCATGTCAAACCCAGACAGGTCACGATTCTGACAGCAGAGTCCCAGGTCGTGATTGGTCAGGTTTTGTTCAATTGGGTCGAACACATTTGAATCATGTGATTCTCGGGTGTCATACAGGTTTGAACGTTCCATTTACAAGTCGATCCATTCTCGGGTATGATCGTCAGTAGACATTTTTTACCAGGTTTGCGCACGTCATATTGAGGTTTCATGTATGCTTGAGTTTAGTCAAGTCTACTCGGGTTGAATTAGTAATTACCTTAGTTCAATCATTGTGAAACATCGGGTCCATTCGCTATTGAACCTCAATGCAACTATTGGTAACTCCTAGTCGGGTCATCTTGATTTTGTTATGGATTTTGTAAACGAATCATATTAATAAAAGTATTAAGATCGACATATATATACATATATGTGTGTGCGATAAATATATGGGTGATAACGAAAAACCAATCAACTACGTAAAATCACTCTAATGAGTAGAGGAGTAGATAAGAGGAACTCTTCATATGTTCTAATATTATATATTATAACCAACGATAATAATAACGAGTAGAAGATCAATTTCAAACTTTATATAAATGATTTATTATTATAAGCATTATGATTGATATATAAGTTTGTAAATAGCTATGATGGTAATGAGAATAATAATACTAATAAACATAAAGCGACAATGATAATAGTAAAAATACAAATAATGACAGTATTAGTAACAAGAAAAAGGCTAACAATAAATAGTAATACAAATACGAAGAGGAATACTAACAATGATAATAACATTAACAATAAATAAAAAAAATAAGTAGCAACAATGCTAATAATAGCAATAACAATAACAAACATAAATGGTATATAAGTATTATGTTGTGACTATATTATATACGATAAAGTATAAACAAACTATTTATCAATATGTTGAATCATTTTAATATAAGATTGGTATCAAAATAATTGTAAAACCAATCTAATATTGTATTGATTATAAATTATTATAAGGACTCTTACTATGTTATAATACTATAACAAATTAAATGATAATCATACATCCATATCACTAGTAAATGGAACGTATATGTTTACAACAACGGTTCATATAAGGCCTAAGTGATTATAACGAGTGTTCATATGTTGCACAATACTAATAATAATAAATTATATTCCTAAATCATTATCCCCTATAAAAGCTAACCATAACTTACTAATTAAAAAGTAGCATCAATAAGTTAATTGTTAACAAGTAACAACGATAAGTAAAATAGTCAACAAGTACTTACTAGTTACTAGTTAGTAAATGACAATCATATGTTTACAACAATGGTTCGTATGAGGCCTAAGTGATTATAACGATAGTTCATATGTTGTACAATAATAATATAATAATAATAAACATAACAACAATTTATATAAATGATAGTAAACATAACAACAATAAGTCAATAAGTTAACAAGTACTTTCTAAATAGTAATTCATCAACAACCATATGTTAATTTAGCATTTCGTCAGTTACTCACTTAGACTTATACCAACTCAATAACTCAATAATTTGTTAATAGATAGTTGAAAGAAATTGATACTAGATAAGATTAATGAATGTATCATTATAGACTATAAGCTAATTGATTAAAGAACAATACACTATTTTAGCTAATATTCTTCATGTGAAATACATTTCGAAACTAAAAACATGTATTTGAATTGAAACAAGTTGTTATTAGACGAGATCAATGAATGCATCACTTAAATATATATAATTATACTATTACTTAATTGAGTACTAGACTGATAGTTGTATAAGTAACGCTATAAGGAGTCTAATAAAAATTTAGAAACTCAATTCACAATTTTAATCTAATAATAATATTATTATGATAATAATAGTTATACTATGCTGATTATAAAATGATAATTATACTTACATAATACTAATAATAACTTCAATAAAGATAATTAAAATTTGAAATTATAATGAAATAGTAAGTAACTAATTACTAAAGATTGTAAGTTACTAAACCAAGATAAGAACTATTCCCTTCATCCCTAAATAGAGTTCCCATTTCTCCAATGCACATTTGCCAATGCACGTTTGCCAATGCACGTTTTGTATTGTTAATATCTTTAATTTCATATTAGTAAAAATTATAAAAGTTTGATTTTCTTAATGTACGTAATGAGACGAATCAAACAAGACCCACATGACTATGTTTTTTCCTTATATATTAGAAATATTTTTTGAGGGCTTTCTTTACCTTTGAATAGTGTCCAAAAAAGAAATGGGCACTCTATTAAGGGACGGAGGGAGTATTAAGATGATAAGAATATAAGATTATCAGTCCATGTGCTAGGTTATTCTATTTTTCTATTGGCTAAAGAATGATATCATGGATCATGAATTAGAACCATTGATATGAGAAGGATTAAAATCTAACTATTAATTGTGTATTGAAATATAAAAGAGGAAAAAAAAAGGATCTAATATCATCCGTTGATGATTTCGATCGAACCGATGAGAGAGAATTTAAAAACTCTAATATTCTTAGGTATAAAAGAAGTCCCCCACATTTTTCATCTATCTCCCATGTCCCTCGACGACACGACCCTCCTCTCCTCCCTCTATCTCTTCTCTGATCATTTCCTCTCTCACAGGCACCATCATTTTTCTGTATTTTGCCACATACGTGGGTTCGGTCCTCCAAGGCCTGTTAGAGATCTTTTCAACCTCTTATTTGCTTCCCCAACAACCACTTGAAGTTTCCATTTGAATGTTGTTTTAGATTTTTGATTTAGCTTGTCAATGTATATTATTTTCGCAAGTCGTTTATTAATTTAGCTTGTTTAGATATTTATTTTTAGATTTTTAATTTGTATATTATTATTTTTTGCGCCGAATAATTGAGAATTTTGTAATTCATTTTTCTTGTTTTTATTAATTTATTTGTTCGTTAACTGTCTTTTTTTATTTTTATATTTTTATTCATTTCATTGTATTATGATACTCCCTCCGTTTCCTAAAAATCTTCCCTCTTTCCGTTTAAGGGTGTTTCCAAAAGATCTTTCCTCTTTTACTTTATTCCTTATTTGGCAAAACAAATTTCCCTATTTACCCTCTCATGTCACTATCATATGGTCCACCATTACATTATTAATTCAATTTTACTCCCTTTCTCTCTCCTGCTTTAACTCCTTTTTATTTGTTTATTTATCTTAACCCCTTTCTCTCTCCTACTTTACTCACACCATGCCCCACACAACTTGATTTTCCTTGGTATCTGTAGGAATAGTAAATGGGAAGATCTTTAGGAAACGGAGGGAGTATTGTATGTAGAATCTCTTGCTTTTCAGAAATAATAAATATTGTTGGTGGTGCTTGTTAATGGAACAAGATCTGCATAAAATCAGTAGTTAACAAATACTTGATTAAGCAATTATATAAAAATCGCTGGTTTGGTATCTAGAAATAATTTTGTAAGTTGATGTTATGTTCGGTTTAATAAGTTTAATAAAAAAAAGCAAAGTAAAAATAATTGACTTGTGAATTCAAGTACAATTTGATCTAGATAATAATAAATTAATTTGGTTACAAAACAACTTTGGTTGAGTTAAGTTCGATTTTTGATTAAAATTTGTCAAGTTCAACTCAATTTTTGTTCAATTTAGTTTTAGTAAAAATAATTTACAATAATTGAATTTTAATAATTTTGTGGGATTTAGTTGTTCAAATAGGTCGGTTTGAAAAATTGGATCAAAATTTATGGAATGAAAAAGTATAATGTTTATAGCCATTTGATAATAAGTACGTACTTGATGAGTCGTCATTTTTTCTTGCATGAATTACGTCAGTTGCTCTATCAATTACGTTTAGCATTAAAATTCTATATTAATTAACATAAAAGTAATACGGGGTATCACGTAGTCAACATTAATAATGCTCCGTCAACATAAAAATAATATTGGTCACTGCGTATTGTAGTCAACATTAAGTAACCAAATATTATTTTTATGAATATGAGAGTGGTTTTGATCCGCCACTAATGAGACTGAATGAGACAATGAGGTAGCAAGTTGCCAACGATTTGGGAATTGAATAACACCCTCTCCAATATATGAAAAAAAGTATACCTCAACTTGATTACAACAAACAAATCAAGCAAGCACAAGGGACATTGCTACATCTACCCACCGGGTAGACTACCCGCTACTAATAGATAATTAAAATATTAGTATTTAAGTCTAGTTGGATTCCACTATCATAATAACCACAACCTTATATTATGGGGTGGGTAGTCTACCCGGTGGGTTAACCAAGTTTTTTCCAAGCAGAGATCGAGCAGTAACATGCCGCACAAATTGTATTTCCTTTAGTTTTTAACTAATTATTAGGTCCGAGCTATGTCCCGAGTAAGAAAAAATTTCATTTATTAATGTAATACTCTATGATAATAACACTAAATACAACTTAGCCTAGTGGTTAAAACTTTAATATATGTACTTGAGATCACGTGGCACAGTTTCTTATTTTCGCACACCTTTTAATATATTTGTATAGATTCTGTATGATTTCTCGAAGTAAAAAAATTTTAAAAAAAGTTTGACTACAATTATAAACACTATATAAATTCTACAAAGAATGAATACTTAAAGCATCCAAAATCACCACCCCCAGAAAAATTAAAAGAAAAGTTGAAAGACTAAAAAAAAAATTATGATTGAATCAATTGCAAAATGGTTGCTAATCTTGATCTTAATCACTTCAATAATCTCGATTCCGGCAACCGGAGTATGGCTAGTGTACCAACCCGGCGAGGTTTGCCTAGGTGAGAATCAGATTGGCAATCCTGGGCAAGTGTATATAATGTCTAGCATCTTCACTATCATGACTATTTGTTGCTTTTCACTTCGTGAGTGCAACTTCAATAGACGCCAGAAAAAACAGATGAATATAACCTGCGTTGGCACTGGCGCAGTTCTCTTTGTTGGTACAATATACATGGCCGTATATACTTTAATACAAAGCACTGTGGGCTTCGCCTCACTTGAGAGGCAGATTAGTCAGACTGAGAGATGGATGGACATTGAGCACTGCCTTTACAAAGATAAGGAAGTGTGTGCTCATTTACAACACAAATATGCTGATGACACTCGAGATCAGTTTGTTAATAGAAACTTTACTCATATACAGGTACGTACGTAGTCTAACTTGTATAATTATGACCAATTGATAATGATCTTTTCTTTATATGATCTTAAGCAGAACTGGAAGCATTGGATGCATGGAAAACTTGTTTTTCAACCCAATCAACGAAATGATTTTTTTTGTCATTAATTACATGTTAAATTATACTACCTTTGTGTTTTTGTTTTGCAATATTTTGATTATTTTAATATACTAACCAAAAAGTTAAATATTGCAACTAAAAAAATAGAGGAAGTACTTCCTTCGAGGCTTCGATTAGAAATACTTGCACAAATTCTTATTTTCATGCTTGCGGATTCATATTTTTAAAATAATAATATTTTTTATTATAAATGAGAAAATTATAAATTATGGATATATACATATGGATTTTAGTTGGAAGCCAATTAGGATAATCCAACTTTATTTGTTAAGCCTCTTTAGTAAGGATGGAAATGGGTGATGGATGATCCATCACCCGCTTAACCCGATATTTTAAATGGATAAAAACCCGAATTTAAATGGATGGAAAGTGGGTGGTGGGTGAGAATTTTTTCACCCGTCACCCGATCTATCACCGTTTAACATCCAACTCATTACCCAATTATTAAATTTTACGTGTAAATTACTTATATTGTATGTGTTTGATATAATTATTTATATTATGTCACTAATTTCTTTTAAAAATATACTAAATATTATCACCCGTTTAGCTCCTGACACACCCATTTCACTCGATGGATGACGGATGGATGGATGCGGGTGGAGTAAACAATTGCGGGTGGTGGATGCGGGTGATGTTCCACCTGCCCCGAATCCGATCCATTTCCATCCCTACTCTTTAGTGATACCGGCCAAAAGTCACATTGACTCCGACGTTGACTTAGGATTTTGCAAATTTTTTTATTTATGATCCAACATAAAAAAAAAAGTGTATCTTAATTCGTTTAATATGACAAAAGATCCCAGTGGAGAATTGTCCTTATATGTCACTATTTAAAGAAACTTAACAACCTATCAAAATTATACAACTTTTATTATACACCTGGGTGTACTCTAGTATAGTACATTCAAAATTATTTTTTTGTTTATTGCTTATTAAAATAACTAAAAATGAGCAAAAATCATAGAATATTAATGACAAAAAATAGCCTTTAGTACGGACCATGTATATGATATATATGTACTTGGGAATATTGTGAATGCATTTATGTCCTAACTTGTTTTTCTTTGAATCTATTGTCCTTGTGATTAGTCTGGATGTTGCAAACCTCCGGTGGAGTGTAACTTCAATTTCTCAAGCCCAACGGTTTGGATCGAGCCTAACAATAGCACCTACTCAAACTCCGACTGTTACAAATGGGATAATGACCCAAAAAAGCTTTGTTACAATTGTCAAATATGCAAGCTTGGTTTTGCCCAAGATGTGAAGAAGGCATGGACTATAAGTGGTGCTATAGTCATTATTTCTATGCTCATGACGCCTGTATTAGCTATTTTATCCATTCGAGTTTTCAGCAAAGAAGAGTCTGGCTACAATGAACTTAGGTAGCAATAAGATACTACTGCTTTGTTGACTTTATCAGAAGATTATTAGTGGTCTGATTATTTCTAATTTGATGACCTTTTATTTTCCTTTTCTGCTGACTTTCTTAGTGAGTTCGTGAGTGGTGATATTTTTAATGTTGGATGCTTTTGTTTCAATAATTTATATATGTTCTGGTACGTAGTGTACTAGTCTAATTTCTTTTCACTTTGGATTATGTATTAGTCTCTATTTGGTTGGAAGAAACAATTGTCATTGCCAATTGAAAGAAAATATATAGTTGTAATTTTTTTTTTTTTTTTATATTTCTCTTACGTAGAAAAAGTTGTAGAGAAGATGGATTAAAGAGCTATATTTAAACTCTTAAGAAACTATATTATATCTTCTATTTTCCATTTTCTGCAAACCTCATGAAAAAGAAACTAGAAAAACGAACAATCTTTCTCTCAAATAAACACTCTCTAATGTCTCTCTTTACAATATGCGAGAGGAGATAGATAAGAATAGATCAAATGAGAAACTTATGTGATAAGAGATACATAGAAAAAACTTATATCTTTTTAGTAATGCATGTTGTAATTAATATTGAACTTTTTTTTAGGCGCAATTAATTTTATCTGGATTAGGATCCTACTTTGGATGACATTGGTAGGTGGGATCGAATCGGTAGTATTACACAGAAAAAAATACTATGTTAATATTATTATGGACCAAGTACATAGGGGTGTAAGTGGATTGGACTGGATCAGACTTTACCAAATTTAAATCCAGTCCAAAGTTTTTTGGACTCGAGAAATTGAGTCCAAGTCCGATCCAAATATTTTTTGAGTCCAGTCCAATCCAGTTCGATAATTTTTTCTTGAGTCCGAATCCAGTCCAGTCCAGTCCGATTATTATATCTTTTTTCCCGATTTAGATTCAATGATTCACCACGTTAATTTTTTTTGAGATGCTTGAGCATTTGACATATGATTCAATTATCAATATTCACAAATTAGATTGAAAGCTTAAATTAAAGTAAAATACTATGAATAAAAAGTTGAATTAGATGCTTACCTTGATCTAAGTTGAGAGGACGCAGAGAGACTGAGAATTAAACTGAGGGAGAAATAGAGAATGCGAGAGTCGAGACAGCGAGGTAGAAAGAAAATGAAGAGTAAGAGGAAGTGAGTAGTAAGGATTAAGGAGTGAAGTGAGATAGAATTAGTAGGCTACTAGCCTACTACTGCAATACTGCTAGTATAATTTACTTATTTAACAAATGGAGCTAAGTGCAATAGTCTGGCGCCAAGTAAAATTGTCTGATGCCAGTTGAAATATTTAGAGAAGGAAGGTTGAAAACTCCAAAATTTTAAAAATAGTATCAATTTTTTTTAATATATACATTATATGTGTATTAAATATATATTATATATAAAAATATTTCTGGACTGGACTGGACTTATTGGACTCGAAAGGAATGAGTCCAAATCCAATCCAAAAATATTTGGACTCGAAAATTTGAGTTCGAGTCCAGTTCGGAAAATTTTCAGTCCAGTCCAGTCCAATCCAACAAGTTTGAACTGGAGTGAATTGGACTTTGGACTTTTCGTAATCCGCTTACACCCCTACAAGTACATGCATGATGCAACCAATTAGTAGATTATACACCGAGGTGTAGGTAGAGGAACCTACACCTTGCCCAAAACGCAGGAAAAAAAGAACAAAACGCACGCTTCTTGTAAAGGAATGAACAATAATGTACATGGTCTCAGTTGAGTAATGTACATGGAAAACTTTGCAAAAGAAACTGATTTGACCGTTACTATTCACCAATTAATAACTGAATTGATGTCAACTGTAAATCACGTCGCCCCATGTACCAGTGATCATCATATTTCAACTTTTCACACTCAACCTCCATATTTCATTCACAACTTTCTCTCTCTACCATTTTTCTCACTCTATCAAATTCTCTCTCTACATTCTCTCTCACCACCACCGCAATTCTCACAAAAAAAAACCCAATTCACACCAGAAAACTCCAATTACCACCATAAAAATTCCATTGCACCATCCCACAACATTGTCCTCTAGCGTTTATGGACAATAGCGACAAAAAAAAACCAAAACAAAGACGACAACCACCGCAGTCAAGAAACCCACGGCAACCAAGGCAAGCGAAAAAACTACCTTGCCCAAAACCACTGAGAATAATTCCTCCATCTCCACAACTAACTATGGGTGAAGATATTATGTAAGTTTCTACAATTTCGTTTCTTTAAATTTAAATTTACATTTTAAATTTTTGGTGAAGAAAATGAGTTCTCATCACTTTGGATTGTTGAACATTGTACAAAAAATTTGTTTTTGGTTATTTTGGTACAATTTATGTTCAATTTCGGTTGTAATTGAACAATTTTCATTTACGGTTGATATGGTGTACATTGTGTGTGCGAAATGTACTTCGCATGTTAGTAATTGAACAATTTTGTTGTTGAGTACTAAACCCTATGGATAGTTGAACATAGTACAAAAATTGTTAATTTGGTACATTTTCTGATGCGCATTGTACATTACAAAATTTAGGTATAATAACGGTTGTAATTGAACAATTTTGGTTTGATGTGTTGTACATTGTGTGTTGCGAATTGTACTTCCATGGTGGATTTTGATATTGTTAATTTGATAGGTTGCATGGTCCATTTTGACACAAATTGGTACCAATGCATATGAAATATGATACCTAAATCATTGTACATTGAGTTATATCCACTTGTACATTATGGAAACTTGGTTCTTCTTTATTGATACCGTAATGTACAATGGGACATGCCCTTATACCAATACTATTGTACATTGGATGTCTTGTTATATTGGTAATTTGATAGCTTACATGGTCCATTTTGATAGAAACTGGTCCCAGTTTCTATGAAATATGTTAATCAAATAATTGTATACTGAATGATATCCACTTGAACATTACAATGGGACATGTCCTTACTTAATGTACATAATGCCAAATTGACTGTACATTGGATGACAAATTTATTTCTTGCACATTTAACTTTAAAGTACAATGGAACACTTTAGTTTGTTATTGTACATTAGCTTTTAATGTACAATGGGACACTACCTTAGTTATTGTACAACACCAAAACTATGAACTATGTGGTTGTTCAGTCTTGCCTGTTTTCTTCTGCAATAACTAAATGGCCAATGTACAATGACAGTCCTCCAAACGATTCTACCACAACAACTGAACAGCAAACAGTACCCATACCTGCAACAAATAGGTATGTACAGTAATTCATCACACTGTTGTACACTGTCTAACCTCCAATGTACATTCTTTTATACTCTTGTTGGCTAGTTGTACATTATTAGAACCTGTACTCTATTGAAAAATTAAACTGTCTTGCTTTGTTGTACATTATTGCCTGTTTTGTTGTTCAATAAATAAATGCCAATGTACATTGACAGCTCTCCAATAGATCCCACCCTCAGAGAATCTAGGGAACAGCAAACAGGGCCCACCCCTGAAACAGAGAAGTAAGTACACTAATTAATTACAGTGTTGTACACTGTGTGATGTCCATTGTACATTCTTATAGGATAATTATACAATGCTGCTTCTTTGTACATTCTTATTCAATAACGAAATGCCAATGTACAATGACAGCCCTCCAAAAGGCCCCCCCACAACAGAATCTACTGAACAGCAACCAGGATCTATACCTGTAGTTGTTGAAGAGTAAGTACATTCTTGTCTTTACTCCTAGCTTGTACATATGTGTTGGCATGCCTGTCCATGTTGGAATGATTTATACTCTTGTTGGCTAGTTGTACATTATTGCAAAATTACTGTCTTGCTTTGTTGTACATTATTGAATGTTTTGTTGTTCAATTAATAAATGCCAATGTACATTGACAACCCTTGCATAGATCCCACCCTCAGAGTATCTAATGAACAGCAAACAGGGTCCACCCCTGAAACAGACAAGTAAGTACACTAATTAATCACTGTGTGTACACTGTGTGATGTCCAATGTACATTCTTATTGGATAATTATACTATGCTGCTTCTTTGTACATTTTTATTCAATAACGAAATGCCAATGTACAATGACAGCCCTCCAAAAAGTCCCACCACAACACAATCTAGTGAACAGCAACCAGGATCTATACCTGTAGTTGTTGAAGAGTAAGTACATTTTTGTCTTTATTCCAAGCTTATACATTTGTGTTGGCATGCCTGTTCATGTTGGAAGTTTTGCCCACATTGACAGGTCCACCACAGCAGCTTCTACTGAAAATGCTTCTGATTCCACAACATCTGAGAAGTAAGTTCACAATGTACATTTTTTGCACTTGTTTGTACTTTATAAATATGATCTCATACTCTGAGGTTCATGTACATTCTATAAACTGTGATGTATAATAGCAGGCAACCTACTACTGAACCAGAAACAACTCCACCTAGTACTGACATGTAAGCCCCTCTCTACACTGACATCTCATACTCTGTTGATCCATATTGTACACCATTAGCTTATTGAGTGTTCATTGTACATTCCTTATATGTATGGTTCACTGTTTCAAACATAAATGTACAATGTCGGTTTGCATTGGTGTTGGCATAAAGGTTCATTCTTACTAATTGCATATATGTACACTCTATTTACAGTCCTCCTTCGACTGAGAAAGAACATACAACTGATAGGTAAGTATATTATCATTGTACATTACTTACTGTTATCTTGTTGATTAATGAACGTTTATTGTACATTTGTACAATTTTAATTACATATATGTACACTCTTTTTTTTTCTAGAACGCCTGTTCTTGAGAGTGAGGCCATTCCACTCAATACTGATATGTAAGTGCATGTACATTATTTGTTTGTTCTTAATTACATACATTATTAAGGCCATTCCAACCATTGTACATTTTTACTGGCTTAAAGTGTTTATAGTGTAACAATTATTGTACAATGCCAGGCCCCCCACTAATGAACATGACCCTATTCAACCCAATACTGAGATGTAAGTTGCACTACACTGCTATGTGTACATTACTACGTTGTACATTGCCTCTGCCGTATTGTACATTAGTTAACCTTAATTGTACAATTTCTGTTTACAAATGATCATTGTACATTCAATTACATCTATGTTCTTGTATGAGATGTCAGTCCTTGTACATTAATGTTATATTCAGTGTACATTGTGGTATATTTCTTGTACATTGTTAATCACATACATGTTTATTGTGTTACATTTGTTTTACACTGTCAGGCCCCCTACTACTGAACCTATTGTACACCATTAGCTTATTGAGTGTTCATTGTACATTCCTTATATGTATGGTGTTCACTGTTTCAAACATAAATGTACAATGTCGGTTTGCATTGGTATTGGCATAAAGGTTCATTCTTACTAATTGCATATATGTACACTCTATTTACAGTCCTCCTTCGACTGAGAAAGAACATACTCCTAATGATTCAAGCACCACCAGAACAATTGATAGGTAAGTATTTATCATTGTACACTACTTACTGTTATCTTGTTGATTAATGAACGTTTATTGTACATTTGTACAATTTTAATTACATATATGTACACTCTTTTTTTTTCTAGAACGCCTGTTCTTGAGAGTGAGGCCATTCCACTCAATACTGAGATGTAAGTGCATGTACATTATTTGTTTGTTCTTAATTACATACATTATTAAGGCCATTCCAACCATTGTACATTTTTACTGGCTTAAAGTGTTTATAGTGTAACAATTGTTGTACAATGCCAGGCCCCCACTAATGAACATGACCCTATTCAACCCAATACTGAGATGTAAGTTGCACTACACTGCTATGTGTACATTACTACGTTGTACATTGCCTCTGCCGTATTGTACATTAGTTAACCTTAATTGTACAATTTCTGTTTACAAATGATCATTGTACATTCAATTACAGCTATGTTCTTGTATGACATGTCAGTCTTTGTACATTAATGTTATATTCAGTGTACATTGTGGTATATTTGTTGTACATTGTTAATCACATACATGTTTATTGTGTTACATTTGTTTTACACTGTCAGGCCCCCTACTACTGAACCTATTCCAACACCTCCCATTCCTGAAACAATTCCTGAAGAAGATGAAACAGACGATGATGAAGAGTAAGAAATATCTTAAATTATATATACTTCATGTCCAAACTAATGTACACATGTTCCTTTCTTTTACCCTAATGTACATTGTATATTGACATGCAGGGTACCAATTGGTGTGCTGAGGGCCAGGGCAAGGAAAAGTGCCCAAGCGTATGTTCATTGACACATTCATTTTTACACATTGTTGTACTTCTTTTACGTTCATTTTTACACATAACTACATTTGCACCTACATCTTACAGCACCCGCCCCAGTAAGAGAATGAAAATTACAACTTCCAAGGCTGCCACAACTTCCAAGGCTGCCAAGGGCAAGTCCCCACTTGAAGCAGATACCACAATGCCTGGGAAGAGGAAAGCACCAGAGCAGGCCCTGAAAATCAAAATTGGCAAGGGTTCACCTCCCAAACAAAAGAAGGCTGCTAAGTCCAGGTATAGTGAATGAACAATAAAATATTCATGTCTGTACATTATTTATCCAGTCATGTATATTATTTCTGCATGACATGAACACTATTATTCGATGATTGTACTTTTTGTGTAATTGAATGTACACTGTTACTATACCTTGTTTGTACATTATGTATTCTTCTAGTCAGACTGATTATGTTCTATGTACATTGTAATTGGTTAAATGAACATTCCATTTCTTTGTGCATTATGACAAGCATGTACACTATTATTCTGTTGGATGTACATGTACAATAGTATGTGTCTGAATGTTCAACTTTTGTAATTGAATGTACACCTGGCTATACCTTGTTTGTACATTATGTATTTTCTAGTCAGAGTGGTTATGTTCTGTGTACATTGTAACTGGATGTACATGTACACTATTATTCGATGATTGTACTTTTTGTGTAATTGAATGTACACTGTTACTATACCTTGTTTGTACATTATGTATTCTTCTAGTCAGACTGATTATGTTCTATGTACATTGTAATTGGTTAAAATGAACATTCTATTTCTTTGTGCATTATGACAAACATGTACACTATTATTGTGTCGGATGTACATGTACAATAGTATGTGTCTGAATGATCATCTTTTGTAATTGAATGTACACTCTTGCTATACCTTGTTTGTACATTATGTATTTTCTAGTCAGATTGGTTATGTTCTGTGTACATTGTAATTGGTTTAAATGAACATTTTATTTCTTTGTGAATTATGTCAAGCATGTACCTTATCATTCTATTGGATGTACATGTACACTATTATTCGATGATTGTACTTTTTGTGAAATTGTATGTACACTGTTACTATACCATGTTTGTGCATTATGTATTCTTCTAGTCAGACTGATTATGTTCTATGTACATTGTAATTGGTTAAAATGAACATTTCATTTCTTTGTGTATTATGACAAGCATGTACACTATTACTCTGTTGGATGTACGTGTACAATAGTATGTGTCTGAATGTTCATCTTCTGTAATTGAATGTACACTCTTGCTATACCTTGTTTGTACATTATGTTTTTCTAGTCAGATTGGTTATGTTCTGTGTACATTGTAATTGGTTTAAATGAACATTCCAATTCTTTGTGAATTATGTCAAGCATGTACATTATCATTCTATTCGATGTACATATACACTATTATTCGATGATTGTACTTTTTGTGTAATTGAATGTACACTGTTACTATACCTTGTTTGTACATTATGTATTCTTCTAGTCAGACTGATTATGTTCTATGTACATTGTAATTGGTTAAATGAACATTCCATTTCTTTGTGCATTATGACAAGCATGTACACTATTATTCTGTTGGATGTACATGTACATTAGTATTTTCTGAATGTACTTTTTGTGTTATTGAATGTACACTGGTGCTACGCCTTGTTTGTACAATAGTCAGACTGGTTATTGAATGTACATTGTAATTGCCCAAAATGAACATTGCACTCTCTTTACATGTACATTGTAGTGATTCACCTCCTGATGTCAAGCCCCCACCAAAAAAGGCAAAAAAACCTACTGAGCCTTGTGTGAAGGTCAGGCATAGTACTACGCCATTCCAAGCCTTCATCGCTGCTATTGCTGATCAACCTGAGAAGAAGCAAGCAATCATTGACATGGGTTTCGGTGGTCTACTTGAGCTAGACATGCCAAGGAATGACCCCATCTTCTGTGCTAGGCTCGTCAGCCGATTTTGTGTGGGTAGTGGCTCCCTCTTGCTACGCCGAGGCAAGGACATCGATATCAGGGAAATCGATGTCCACTTGGTGTATGGGATTCCACTAGGAGGCTTGGTCGTTGATGAGACCAAGGAATTGCAGGAGAATGATGCTGACTTCAGGAGTATGATCGAGGACTAGAGGGAAATGTTGGCGTCCAGGCGGGTTCGCCATACATTTCTACAATGGCGACGCAGCTTGCTGATTCCGCAGTGCCAGTTACGGACAACTGGAAGAGGACATTCCTAGTGGTGGCCGTTAACTGCTGCATTAAATCAACCCTAAACCCCCAGCCTCTCACAAACTTCTTGTCAGCTACCATTGACATCAACAACATCCCCAAGTACAACTGGTGCAAGTACACCATTGAATCATTGCTTCATTCAGCTTCTGCTTGGCAAGAGGATACCAGTAGATTCTTCGCTGGTCCTCTGCCTTTCTTACAGGTACACATATGCCACCTATGTATTACATTGATATATTGTCCATATGCCAGTGTCTGCTCTCTTCTTGTGATGTTACTACAGTAATGTACCTTGGCATTGTATTGATTGTTCATTATTTTAGTCCCTTTGTACATTATTTTTTCAACACTGAGTTCTAATGTACACTATTTCTTATCTCGTTGTACATTCATAGTTACATTATGTTGATACTGTCCCTATGTCCATTGCTTCTCATAATATGCCATTGTCTAATCTCTTCTGATTGTTCACTATTTTAAATGTGAATGACTTAATGTACATTACCCTATTTGGTCTACTATTTCCTAGGTCTGCTATTTTGATCGTCTACAGAAGGAACTACACAAGCCTCCCCGTCAATTCCCGCTACTCTCTATATGGAAACGGGAAATAATCAAGAGCAGGATTTATTGGGAATTCAAGTCCGGAGTGATGATGGGACTGTTCTCCCAAGGATCACTGCTCCCATGCACGGGCAACAAGATGACAACAACAACAACAAGTAATCCACTTCTCTAACTATATACATAACCTGTTTTTGCCATGTATAATGTACATTGTCCTAACAATATCTACTTCAGCAGCAAAATTTACAACAACAACAACCCCAACAACACCAAGAAGATCAACAACAAGAACAACAGGTTCACATTAAAAATATATATACTTGTGTGTTGTTCACTGTAATTGTCTTACTGTACACCTTTACAATCGTGTTGTACATTACTGTAATCTCTATTGTACATACGGTTTATCAGGATGTACAATTCCACCTCTAATTTGCCTATCTACATTGGGCTTACATTCTTTTACTTATTTGTTTCAGCAACAGCAACAACTCCAACAATAACAACAACAACAAAATCAGCAACAACAGGTAATTCCTTCTGGTTGTACAAATTATTTCTGCTTTCAACAATGAACACCACCTTCTTGTACATATTAAATATATATATACTGATGTACACTACAATTGTATTTATGTACACCAGTTTTATCGTTTTGTACATAGTATTTAATATAATGCACTTCATCTTATTGTACATTGTTTTTGCAACAATGTACACTCTGCTTACCAAGATGAACAATGACTCTTCCTAATTGTTTACACTCATTTACTTGTTCACTGTGATGGTTGTACATTGTTTACTGTGATGGTGTACATTGGTTAGTTGCACTTTGTACATTGAGTACTCACAGATTGTATATTGGGATTTCTTACAGCAACAACAACAGCAACATCCTGAACAACAACAACAACCACCCCATGACCTTGAGGTGACCCCTTTCTTTTAAAACAAATCTATATGTTATATATTTATCACACATACAGTATTCTAACAATTGTTTATAAATTTTCAGTCTTGGAAATCAAATTTCATCAATCTTTGTTCCAAGTTCATCGCTAACCTCATTGAGTTGACGGCCTTGCTGAACCAAGGCCCGCATCTCAATCTGGATCCTACTGTTAGCAGCTTTGCCCCATCCATACTTCAGGCCATTTGGACTCGGTATGAAAATGCCGCGCAACCTTCAATCAATCCTACTCCCAACCCTCTCCCTGATCAAGGCAACCCCTCTGTTCTGAGTCAAGATGCTGCTTTTTTCCTCCTCGGAGTTTGGGAGATGGTGGACCAGGCTGTTCAATCACATCTCAAACCACATGAAGCACAAGGTGGGTTTGATGGCCCAACTTTCAGCCTGGACTTGGAGTTAAGCATGGGCAGACCTCAACAACGACAAGATCAACCATCTTCCTCATTTTCCCCATCTCTGTCGCTGGGTGATTTTTTCAAAGATCACGAGGACCTACATTGATAAAATCTTCCAGTCCAACAACCCTAACACTGATCCGCCTAAGGGGTAATCCCTATGTGGACTAACTTTCATCTGTACTCTTGGCTCATTGCCCCCGTATTTTCACTAATTCACTAACATGAACTAGTTACATTTGTTCCCTGAATATTTCCTTTGTGTGAGTGTTTTCTTAGTAGACAAATGCAATGGTTTTTAATATATTTATGATTGGATTTACCCCAGTTTCAACGCTGAAGTAGATGTCTTTACACACCAACCTCAAATCCAAACAAATGAAAGGTATCTAGTTCATTTGATGTCTTGTTTGGTATTGTACTCCCCCCATGTATGTTCATTATACTACCCTAACCTGTAACATTGAACACTACATGATGTTCGCTAGTTTACTTCGGTTATTGAATGTCTTAGTTACTCCCCTTTATGTTCATTGGTGTATTGTGATTGCTCAGTAACGAGCAAATGATCAATGCACCTGATCAATGTACCCTAATTATTGTTCATTTCACAATGTTTCTGATGATCATTGTAGCCTATTATTTTGTACAGCTAATCTAATTCTAATATAATGTTGTACATTCTACTCCCTTTGTATGTTCATTGGTTTGTTTTGGTTGTTCATTTACTATCCTGAATTTCATTCTACTCTACTAACTCCCTATGTTCATTGCTTATTATTGTACACTGTATTGCTTCCTAATGATCATTGTGATCAGTTATATGTAACCATATGATTGCTCATATGATTGCATAGTGTTGTACATTGGGCTCGCTTTTATGTTCATTCCTTTACTAAGGTTGATCATTGTATAATACTTGATGTTTTAGTATGCATTCTTTTGTTCATTGCTAATTTTAAAACACATAGTGTTATGTATGATGATCCAATGCAAATGGAGGATTATACAGCTGACTCGCTTCTGAGTAGTTCAATGAGGTATGCATTTATTATCCTTTTTCTTTGCCCAAAATCATAAGTTTTTCCTCGCCACATCCTAACTTGTACTACGTCTGTTTAATTTGAAAGAGATGACGAATCAGGGTCAGAAGATCAATCACCCCCACCCCGGTAACTCATCTTAATCTTTATCTTCTTTGCAGTCCCTAATAACTTCCAAGTTCACATTTGACTGTTTTACATTGCATAATCTAGAAATCAAGATTTATCGATCGGAGTTACTACAAGCAGGCCACGCCGCACAATAATCAAACCAGCAATTTTTCGATCTCCATATTTGGTCAAGTACTCCCACCTAATAGCAGAGAAAAGAGGAAAGCGACAAATAGACAACACCTACTTGGCAGACTTTGCTTTTGATGCTGGAGATAATGAGTAAGTTATAAGCTACTTGCCTCTATCTGAATGTACATTACAAATATATTAATGTACTTTGTGTTTATTCATGCATGTACATTAACATAAGAGGAAAGCAACTACTTGCCCCCCTGTCTCTCTTCATGCATGTACATTAACATAAGATTTCATGTACTTTGTGTTTATTCTCTGCTGTACATTAGCTAATATAATTGCACTATATAACTAATCCTTATCAAATGTGAACCACTACTATTCAAAATTGGTATTATTTACTTGTACATTAATTATTGAGTACCTCTACATGAATGTACAGTAACAAATATATACATGTACTTTGTGTTTATAACTACTTGCCCTCTTGTCTCTCTTTATGGATGTACATTAACAACTATGCTCGTGTACTTTGTGCTTGGCCTCTGCTGTACATTAGCTAACATACTCCCACTGTATAACAAATCCTTAACAAGTGTGAACCACTACTATTCAATATTGGTACTATTTACTTGTACATTGTTATTGATTACCTCTTGCTCAACCTAGGGACTTGCTCTACGATGATGGTAACACATTCCTCAACAGATCCCACTTCCTTTCTTTGGGGGCTGATGTGGAAATTTGGAACGGCTTCCTTGATGCATGGGCACGTATCCTAAACCACCGTAATTCGGATCGAATGGCTGGCTCCACTCAACGACTTTTCTTTTCAACTATAGCACATGTACATCTCTTTCATTTAATTCTCCTATTTGTTTTAAATTAGTTCTTTTATGTATTCTAACCCTAATTTCTTGAAAGCACTTATTGTTCCCCAATGCTTCAAATCCTCCCCAAGCACCCCTGAGCAAGCGGAGGAAGATAGGAAGACTGCAAGACTCACTGAAAATACAAGGATGGAACAATTTGTGGAGAGGCTCACATATGAGTGCAGAGAACAGGGCATTACACATGTTGACCAGTTTGAGTTGGTAAGCTCTATCAATATTGTCATGTATGTTTTGATGCTTTAATTGTTCACTATGTTGCAAATTATTTTAATGTACATTGTCTCTTACGTGCCTGCTCACTGATATTGTCTATATGTACATTGGTTTGACACTTCCCATATTGTTATGTATGTTTTAGTGCTTTGATTGTTCACTATACTGCCACTTATTTAAATGTACATTCTCCTTATACATATTGTTCACTACTAATGTCCATATGTACATTGTTTCGCCACTTCTCTGGCCCTATCATCTTAACTATATTCCCACATCAACTTACTGCTATTGTCTATATGTACACTATATTGCAAGTAATTTTAATGTACATTGTCATTCACTGCTATTGTCTTAACTCTATGACCATATTGTTAGTTATTCAATGTCCTTGGTCTTCATATTGATTGTTCTCTTAATGATATTGATTGTACTTTGTCCACTCCCATCTATTCACATCATGATTTTAATCTAATGTACGCTGACATTATATTGATTGTACTCTGAATGATATTGATTGTACATCTTAATGTCCCAGGTTTTCTTCCCTGTGTGCGCATCAGACCACTTCTATGTCTTCTGCTTAAACTTCAACAAAATGACTTTGGACATACTCGACAACAGGAATATTGCCAGAGAATGTCTCCATTCACGACAAATATAAAGACTACCCAGCTAAAATTGTAAGTTCCAACTAATTTCATCAAGCACTCCCACATCTTTTTACAATCTTCTCACCTATTGCTTGTGTCCAGGCAATTGCTTATGGTAGGTTCCTGGTATCCCTTGGCTTCAACATGATAAGTACACCACTTAGGCCTCGCATAGTGGAAATGCCCAGGAGAACTAACTCCAACACCTATGATTGTGGGATTTTCGCAATGCGGCACATGGAAAAATATAACGGTGAATGGGAAGCCAACTTTGAAACTGGCATCATAGCTGATAATGTAAGCAACTCTTCTTTATATGATCATATTCACTGCATGTCTTTTACATGTACAATACTTAGATTATCATTGCATGTCTTCTACATGTACATTAAGGACAAACATAATGTTCATTGTCTGTCCCTTACATGTACAATGATTGACTTATGATAATCAGTACATGTCTTTCACATGTACATTACTTATGTTATCATTGCATCTCTTCAACATGTACACTAAAGACAATATTATGTTCACTGCATGTTTTTTATCAAGCACATTATACTGTTCCTTTGTTCAGTCAAAATATACTTCTTCATATATTCATGTACATTGTATTTTTGGTTAGTGTTTGGTTTATCTCCTTCACATGTACATTTTACATGTACAATACTTAGATTATCATTGCATGTCTTCCACATGTACATTAAGGCAGACATGATGTTCATTGTATGTCCCTTACATGTACATTGATTGACTTATGATAGTCAGTACATGTCTTTCGCATGTACAATACTTATATGTTATCATTGCATCTATTCAACATGTACACTAAAGACAATATGATGTTCACTACATGTTTTTTATCAAGCACATTATTCATGTATATTGTATTTTAGGTTAGCTGTTCATTGTATGTCATTTGCATGTACATTGATTTTAGTATGATAGTCACCCCATGTCTTACTCCTATTCCTAAACCTCACACAATTCATTTATTCTCAGTTTGACAAGATCAAGCAACTGAGAATCCAGTACTGCATTGACATTCTTGTGAGCAAAGTCAACAACTGTGCTGCCTGGGTTGCTGATTCTGCCAAAGCACACGCTAAAGGGAAGTCCAAACACACATAGATTCAACTCCGCACTCTTCCAACAATTTCTAATAGTCACTTTTTGTTGTACTAAACCAAACATTTCTAGAATTACTTTCCTGTTAACAAAACAATACCATTACTTTTGTATAGCAACAAGTACTACCTTTTGAGCTGCTAACTTCATTATATTTGACATATTATATAGGTCGTACATTATCATTCCTTTTATGTTCACATCAATTTTCTCCATAGTTCAAACATTTAAATAATTATACACACTTCATAACATATCTTCAAATAATAACCTCCTGCTTTCAAGTGATTCCAAACATTCAAAAGTATGACTTCACCATTTATAAATCACACGTGCCAAAATACAAACTTCTTTACCCATATCTTTAGCATGTACATTATCAAATACTTTCATGTACACTGCCTAGAGTTAACATATACACCAATTATAAACATTGTATAAGTTAACACAACCTCCAAGTCATAATCAGGAGTTTTTTGGGTGTTTTGGACCAAGTACAACATGAATGAGCTACATCCATTACAAAAGTGTATCAACAACTCATTCATGGTGGACTACGTTTCATTTCCCAAAAAGCTCATCAAAAATTCATGTTAGGTGACCAAAATATCGCCTCTCAATTACCGAACAGCTTCTCAGAATATTCGTGGTACACTTCCAAGGCGGCTTTGTGATGCGGCTGCTCAACTTTACTACCTTCCCCAGGGATGTGGTTAATAGGGAAATAATCATCAGGGCCATACACATCAAGAAGAGACTTATTCTGTGTTGAGTGAGCTACAGTGCTTTCTTCAGGGATATCAATGTATTCCTGTAATAGTCAAAGTTAGCTGCCTACACTAATTTTAGAAAATTAACTTATAATTACATTGACCATTTCCCCTGTTGAAAATGTACAACATAATGAAGACACAAAGAACATTCTCAATATATAGAATGTACATTGTTTCAATATGTCATCATATTATCCTACTACCAAATAATTCTACAATGAACATGTAACAAAAACAGATGAACACATATAATACCAATGTACATCAAAAACAAAAATATGCCATATGATATCCTACTATTCAAATTATCCAATAATGAACATGTTACAATAACAGATGAACATCTTAGGGATACAATTGTACAATGATTACCTGGACAGATTTTTGCGCTTTTGCCTTGTTCCTCAATGCAGCTTTCTCAGCAGTTTTCTTCCACCCTCTTAACCTGTTCACCTGCTTCTCCACAGTGCTTTTCAACCTTACATTTCTAGTTCCTTTCTTCCTCTTCTTAGGTGGATCTTTAACAACAGGATATAACAAATTTTGCACGTCATCAATGGTGATTGATTCATCAACCTTCCCAATAAGCAACCCAACCTTTGCCTTCAAATCACTTAAAGCATTCTCCACAACTTTCCTAGCAGCTATGTCATGTTGAGTTGAATTAATTATGGATAAAGCATCCCTTGTAGTTTAACACGCCACACCGACGCTTGAACAATGTTTACATCCTTCCCAACGTCATCATCAACTCTTGTACACATAGCATGTTTTGCCCATCTACCCAAAATGTATCTTTGGGGAATTTTTTCAACATTATGTATGTGAAAAATCCTCAATGAATGGGAACACAATAAACCCATCTCAGTGAAATACTTGCATGTGCAATCAATTGTCATATTTTCTTGGTCATATCTAACAAGATGCATTAGATATTCTTTCTCAGTGCGTCCCACATGGTATTCAAAGAAAGGGGGGTCATACTTGACTAGTTTCTGGCAAAATGACGCACCTCTTATGAAATTTTCCTCAAACGTCAAATACACAGCCACAGTGTATATCTTCTTCGCCTCATTTAGTAACTTAACATCTACAAATGCTAGATGTTTGTTGCCATTAAGTGCATTGTAATCTTCACCATTCTCCCTATCCCTCCATTCCTCAACAACATCTATAAAAACCTTGTAGAAATCACAAAGGCCTTGCATGCTATGAAGCCTTTGATTCAAGGAATGGTTTGTAGTCTCACTTCTTTGAGAAGACAGCACCCCTCCTGAGAAGTAATCCTTGGAGTAAACTGGACACCACATCTTCCTTAACTTGTACAACCTAATCAACCAAGGACATGCAGCGCACTTGTACTTGGTAATCATACTGCATACATAATACAGTAAACAATTATGATAAATCCAATGATCATGCCTTAAACCAATGAACAATAGAGTTATTGAATGAACATAAATTTGTCCACATTCATATAATACTGTACATTACATCATGACATACTGTACAAAACACATACTAATAATGTACATTAATTCAACATTATTTCATTCATTTAATAATGTACATTCCCTTTCTCAACACTCATTTAATAATGTACATTAAATCATCGCAATTATTCAGATCAGAAAAACATACTAATTCTCTAAATTCAAAAATATTCATTATGCATTGAACATTGTGATGAATCTAATGAACATTAAGCTTACAACAATGTACAATTACCTTGTCCAGTAGTGCTTGAACTCACTCTTGGTCTCACAATGTTTTAAACATAATTGAATAGATCCACAAATCCAGCCTTTCCCCTCAAACCTTTTATATTGTTGATGGAATTTTTCCCGATGTGCCATATACACAGACGATGTATAACATTGGGAAAAACAATGCTTATAGCCTTCGCCATCGCAGCATCTTGGTCAGTCATAATGGTAATCGGCGACCTACCTCCCATACTCTTCAAAAACGAGTCAAACAACCACACAAAAGAATCGGTGTCTTCGTTCAATAGGAAACCAACACCAAACATCACGTTCTTTTGTGATGGTTCATCCCAACAAACGGACCACAAATCATCCCATACTTATTCGTACGGTACGTCGTATCATGAACAACTAGATCTCCAAACACTTCATAATCCTTTCTCATTCTTCCATCCCTCTAGAAAAAACTTATTAAGTGACCTATAGCATCTAGTCGAACGTTATAATAAAAATCATATTCCGCTGCTTGTCTTTGCGTAAAGTTCTTTATCAGTTGGTTACTATCACAACCATCAAGTTCTTTCTTTCTTTGAGTAGCAACTGCATCATAAGCATCTCTGTTCACAAACCCAAGATTTGGAGATCCCCCCGCTTCCTTCCTCAATACACGCACAGCTTCAGCAACCCCCACTCCACAACTTCTCAAATTATTAATCATATGCAATTGTTCAACTGTCACTTTCCTATGAGATCTAATTAAATGTCTTTGTTTCAATGGTACCATGGGGTGATTGTGAATCATATGGTGCTTAGTAACAATAAAAAGTCCAGAGTCTTTGGATACATCAAATTGAATAAACGCTTTACATCCACAACGTTGATCAAGCTTAGTGAATGCCTGTGCCAAGAAGAACATCATGTATATTCTAGTGAACATTGGCTTTGCAGTAATGAACATCCGCATTGTTTTTTTAAACACTATGATTTGAAAAAAAAATAAATTAATGTATACTAATTTTACCACTATATATAATAACATCTGATATACTAATGTACATATTATCATCACCACACCTCAAGTATACTCCAGTGAACATTTGCTTTCAGTTATATATAAATTATATGTACATATTGTCATGACCTACATTAAACCACACAAAACATAACACATACCTTAGGCACACCACCTTTTGTGTCTTTCAATCCTTCCCGACTACAAACTAAAAAACGTTGTCTGATTGTCTTCGTTTCATATCTCCAACAAACTTTGCCCTTCCGGATACCAAATCCGCATTTAAATGCATACTCATTGTATAATTTGTAAGCTTCTTCATCGTTGGCAACTTCTTTGTGTATCAATTCAGATGTCTCACACTCAACATATTCTGCAGACAAAAAAAAAATAATTAAACATAACTAATATACACCCTCATACAGAATAATGTACATTGAATGTCCCTTTAAATGATCACTGTAACAACAATAATTATTAACACATAACAAATATTAACACTAATATAGAAGAATGTACATTTGATGTCACTAAATTGATAACTAAAATATCTTAACTATACTATTGTCTTTAATGCATGTAAATTACATCATTTTCCACTTTCTCCCTCCATTTGGCAAATTGAGTATCATCTACACACACTACTACAAAAAAAGCATAGGAGACCGGTTGAAAACGACCTAGGAAACCTGACGACAACACGTTTCCATCTCACATGTGTCCTAGGTTAAGAGACCGGTTATAATACATGGTTTCTTTGATTCTTTGAGAGACCAGTTGATAGGTAAAACCGGTCTCTTAGATAAGGTAAATATTACTACGAAAAGAGGTTAGAAGACCAGTTACCATTTATAACCAGTCTCCTTACCTTACCCTTTGAAACCAGTTATTTACCATAACCGGTTTCTTAGGTGTATTACATTTTTTTTAATTAAAATGTTACAATATACATACATCTGCTCCTGTATTTGCAGTTCCATGTATATACACTTTAAAAAAAAAACAAATCTATAAATAACCACAATAATAATAATATTATGAAACAAAAATTCCTGCTTGCTTTATTAATAATATAAAAAATATTTGCTACATTTAATTTACATAAAAATCAATTTCTCTAGTCAAAGCATCCATTTATTCCAATAATTAATGTCTTTAAATTAAAATTTCTATTATCTAATGATATCTACTAAAATTAAAATTCTAACTTGAGCAAATAATATATACAATTGAAACTTGACTATTGTCTTCAATCTCCATCGTCTCGTGTTTGATTATTTAAATATTTCACCCACGTATCTCTTAGCTCGTCAATCATCTCTTGCGAATAAGTGGTAGGAATCCCAGGAAAGTACTACAAAATAATTACAAAGAATTATAATTAGAAAGTACACAAAATAATTTCAGATAATTATAATTAGAATTAGTATAAATATGTACTTTATAAGTTTCAAGAGAAAAATAAAATGCAAATTTCAGTCAACATTTGCACAGAAATATTAGCAACTTAGAAAAAAAAATGGGGGAAAGAGAGCACCAAGAAACAGCATGGCATGGCTTATGCTAAAATGACTGGCAGAGAAAAGAGGCCCTCATCATCCAAGTTTAACAGCAACAAATTAGCATACCTTGAGACCTGCAGAGAAAGCATAGGAGGGTCATCAATATTGTAAGACCACTAAGTCAAGTTGCACAATGTAATCACACCAAGTTTATAAATTTGATCAATATAACTGCATCTTTATACCAAATCAATCATACTAAAGTACTAAACTAGTAAACTACGAAAAAAACTAATCCACATCATTCTGGTGAAAAGTGAAACTCTAATGAAACTAAAAAGTCAGGGCATAGCTCTCCTCAATTCCAAGTCAATTTCGGACCTGATTTACACCACCACACATGTATTTCAACCAATAATTATCCCATACAGAATGTTAAGCATACATTTCGCAAATTAAATAACCAGGTGAAGCTACCAGACATATATGGAAGACAATTTCCAACAAAGTATACTTCTGGTCTTTCGCAAAATGGCAATATGAGAATATTTCCAAATATGTGAAATATATAAGTAAGAGTTTAGCGTCTCTTGACTTACTATCTTGTGGAGGTAGAACCCTTACAATTGCACGTAAATCTTGAATAGTTGCTGGAGGGCGGAGATGTTGTGGGTCGACAATAACCTGTATGCATGAGAACTAGAAGTCTAGAAGGCAATGTTTCCATGTTATATGTCTACTTAAAATGTAGAAACATCTTGAAGCTTCATTCATATTATTTAAGCACATATTGACTACAATAATCAGAGTCATCAGTATATATATCTGTTCCCCAAAGCTGTCCACCCCTTACCTGTTCAAAAGCATGTTTATGAGCACATATCGCTAGAAAAAGAAATATTGGGTTCCTAGGATAAGAAATTCTCAAAAAAAATAAAGAGAATACCATAGTTTACAAACAATATTAAGTTAGTAGGCATCCTTCCAATTCGATAAAGGATACTTATGTTAAAGGCAATTAATCAAATCATTCGACAGCTCGAACGAATCTAGAGATATGTTAGTATCGTGAGCATTACTAACCAAATATGCCAGCTGATATTTCCATACTATGACACACTGATCACAAGGATATTTGGTTAGTAATGCTCATTCAAAAAACATACTATGACACACTGATCAGCCCACTCAAAATTTATAATACTCAATCAGAAAAATAAGTTTAGGAATTATAAGAAAGCATTACGTTCCAAATGCAGCAAGATAGGATCATTATATAAATCAGATAGTAATTAGTTCATTCCTAATATTTCCATCAACAAAGCCAGTAAGATTTCACTCATTAATCCAGCTATTAAAATGAATAGCGAACACTAGATCCCTGTAAATACTTAAGTATACATGAATTCGGCACAAACTTACTTGACGGTTTGTTGCAATGACATGTTCAGCAGGAAGCCTACCTATAACATAGCAACATGATTAATGTTCTGCAATAAGACAAGTTACAGAAACTAGTTACAATCAAAATACGCTATATCAGTAAGCCCAAATGATACTTCCATGAATAGTAAGCATTGAATTGTAAATCTCAATTCGTTTCTAATCTTCACCAAAAGAAGCTGAATAAAATAGCAAAATCGAAGTGAATACGTGTAACAAGAGGGCCGGTGCAGCTTCTGGTGGCCGAGGGCGGGAAAGGAAAGTTCTTTGAGGGTAGTCAGAGCAGGTGTCGTGCCGTAGGTCGACGAGCAGGAATCGCCACAGTAGCGTAGAACCTGTGAGAGGAAGCGGTGGTGACGCGGTTGACAGGGTGGTTTGGAGGGCGGTCCTGTGACAAGGACACTGGCGGATTAGGCGCGTTATGTTCGCCGGAGGAAGGACACTGGTGGAGCTAAGATCAATTGATCGCGGTGGTGCTCAAAACACCCTCACGAGTTTGCGAAACTCGTTCCTTCAGGTTCGCCGGCTCACTGACGGAGCAGGGGGTAAGCAGTTGCGTGCCTCGACAGTGATGAAAAGGGGACGCGGTGGAGGTTCGTCTCTGGTAAGGTGATTCAGAGGTGGTGCAATGGTTAGGGTTTGGTTTCAATGAGGGGTTCGTGTGTTTTTTCTTTTTCTTTCTCCGGGAGTCTCTAGCATCTTTTGGAGCAGTTTTAGAAATAGTTTTCTATATCCCAATGAGAAAAATATATACGTATTATAGTATATTATGTTGAATTAAAAAATTAAAATATTTCAAGGAAACCGGTTTTACTTGGAAACAGTCTCTTATTTCACAACAACTTTTTTAATTAGTCAAATAGTTAAACTTAAGAGACTGGTCTTAGATAATCAATGGTTTCCTATATTTAAGAAATAGGTTGGTAACCTCAACCGGTCTTCTAGAGGTAGTCTCTTTGGCCTTTTTTGTAGTAGTGACATAAAGCTTTACACATGTAAAACAGTGAAACATCTCAAAACAGTATAGGTTTACACCTTAAACATAACTAATATTTGCCTCATATAGAATAATGTGCATTGGATCTCACTAAAATTGATCACTGAAACAAAAGAAAAATAATTATTCACACATACCAAATATTAACACTCATGTAAAATAATGTACATTGGACGATGTCACTGAAATGATCAGTAAATAATCCTAACTGTACTATTGTCTTTGATGCACGTAAATTACATCATTTCCCACTTTCTCCCTCCATTTGGCAAATTCATTATCATGAAACACATAAACCTTTACACATGCCAAACACTGAAACATCCCAAAACAGTATAGGTTTGCACCTTTTGGGGATTTATAATAGACATACATAAATATAAGGAACATTCCAATCAACAGCACAATAAATGAAAAATAAATGAGGCAAGGCATTAAATTGCTTCTTGCATAATAAATCAGAGTGAGTGACTAACTTATGTAACTACCAAACTTAAAATTGACTGCGCATATTGACCCTTCATGGGATAACATTAAACATATCTGACATACGTAACCAAAGTACAAAATGCCACTGTACATTAATACTCAACCAATTGTACAGTTTTAATACCCCAATGTACATTATAATATTCTTGCACATCAACTAACATGCATTTGTACATTAAAAAAGAGCTTGGTAGCTAAATACCATTCTTCTTCTCTAATTCATCTTCTTCACTTCCTCCTTCATTCCCCAAATCTTCTATTGCATTATCAAGAACAACATTATCAACATCGTTTTCACTAATATCTTCCATTTTTCCAACTTTTGTACCATAAAACTTGCAAAGATTTTAAAAATACAAACCGAAAATCACCCAAAGTAAATTCTGCCAAATTATCATATAAATTTATGAAACTCAGAAAGAAATCAATGAAGAACAAAAAAAAAAAGAGAGACTTTAAATGTTTCTACATAAATTTATGAGAGAGAAATAGAATGAATGATTGATTGATGAAAGTTACAAAGTACACCATGACATACCATGAGCTAAACTCAGCTGGCCCACTTCAAAAAAGGCGCCAAACTCACCTCCAATTCAGCCAAACTTTGGCCCCCCCCTAAACTACACAAAACGCTGTCGTTTTGCAGGAGGTGTAGGTTCCTCTACCTACACCTCCGTGCAGGATCTAAATTGCGTGATGCAACACTAACTCCTCGATGAAATATCAATATTTTGGACACTATCGCAATTCGCAGCCAAAACAAACTTTGGCCCCATTTTTTACTTGCCTTCTTTGACTCTCTAGTCTCTACTCTCTACTCTCTAGTCTCCATCCCATGGTTGATGGTCCCTCCCATATTGGCGTATTTGTCCACTGTCTCTTCTGTCTTCCCCCAGTTTGTTCTTGGCGTGCTTCAATTACATAGCGCCAATTTAGGAAACAGGTTCGATTTTGAATCCTCCTATTGTTCACGATGAATTCAGTGTTATAAATTTTCTCTGATTGTAAATTTTATGCTGCATTTACTAATTTACACCTACACACTGCTAATAATCAATAGAATTGTGCACTTGTGCTTTTTGAATACTTACTACTTAGTGAAGAGGTGCAAAAAATCGATAAAATCCCCTTGCGTATTTGTTATTTATTTCTTCTGTGATGTAATTTTCAGACATAATTTTGGTTTCTCCAATTATTATTTGACAATTGTAGAACTTGTTCTTAATCATTGCAAATCCATTCTGATTGTGGTTAGCTTATATAACTTCTTTAGGTAATGGCATTTTCTTCTATGCTAGATCATTTTGTTTATTTTTTCTGTATGAAATACTTTTGAGAGCACATGTTTGGGGATGATACTCTAACGGCCCGTTTGGTAATCGTTAATAAATTGCGATAATGGGAATGAATTTTAAGTGTAATTTTATTAGGGAAGCACCCCTAAAATCTCCATGGGGAGGTATTTTTTCTCCATGGGCAAGCAATCTCACCCATAAACTTGTGTTTTTGTCTCCAAGGGGAAGCAATTTTCATTACCACTCATTACCACCTACAGCTACAAGGTGGTATTGGATGGGAATGAAAATTCAAGAAGGAAAGTGGACACTTTAGGATAAATTAGCATTACCATGGGAATGAACAATGATATTTCTCACAAATTTACACACAAATTCATTCCCATTACCGCCATTTATAACCAACTACCAAACGGGCCGTAATAGCATGCTAATGAGCAAGAGATTTTACCTGTAATTTACATATGATTTCATTGCCATTATAACCATTTATATCACTTGTAAAATGGGTTGTTATTATTAGTGGTCATCTATTACCTAATTTTCAAGTATACACTTGTAGACTTATTCTTAACTAGGTTGCCCAGAGACGGATAAGGGTATGAGTTCAGATTTGGTATTGGGACAAAAAATGGGAGGATTTTGAAATTTTAGGAATGGTACTCATACAGAATACATATCATATAGGGTACGGGTACGAGTACGAGTACGTGACCTAGAAGAAGTATCCATGCTACATAGATTCTTAAAGCCTAGCATGTTTAATAGCCATTTTTAGGTTATTGTGAAATATCTTCGCTAGTGTCTTTTTACATTTTCACAATCTTCGTTATTTAACACTTGAACATATAGGATTTTATGCGAGATGTCTTTTTTGTTCCGGGTTTTTGTACTTTGCAAAATGAAGCCTCTTTTCTTCTACCCCCCCCCCCCCCCCTTCCCCCCTCTCTTTATGAGACTTTTTGTGTGGCTTTGTTCCTAACGTGATGATTCCTGCAACCTCTTCCTCTAGTTTAACTGGATAACATTTGATGGAAACTGTGTACATGATCATTGGGATTATTCGATTGGTCTGTTATGTAACAAAACATCATTCCAAATGTATGTGACCTTACCTTTACGTAGTCAGAACTTGTTAAGGGACTATTTTTGAAAGACTTGGAAAAAAAGGTTTAATAAAGAAAAGCTGTTTACATCAGAAGCTACCTTGATTCTCAAGTGTTGTCTAATTTAATTATGTTTAACCGAGAACAGTCAGTGTTGTTTCTCTGCCGAAATTGACAAATGTGGGTGCTATATGTTTCTGCTTTTAAGTTTTTGTAATTATTTATTGAATGGATTTATGCTAGTTGATTTTATGGGAAAGATTAATGAGAGACATAATTTTAAGTCTTGGAAGCCAACAAGAAGGAAAAAAAGGCGTAAAAACGCTCTAACAAGAGGAAAAAAAAAGGAGTAAAAACACTTAACATCGTGTTAGATCTTGAGTTAAGGGCTTTATTTTTGGTCCTAGAAGCGGGGAAAAAGTTTATTTTAGCTTGAGCAGAAGTATTTATTACTCAAATTAAGAAACGCGCTACTTTTTTTCAAAGCTTATTTTAGTGTTTTACAATTATTAAAAACCTGTCAATACTTCGGTTGAACCCCAAATAGACGAAGGTATCCTTCAGTTTGTCATAAGTTAAGTAAAATAGAACAATGCTAATTCAGAGGAAAATGTGGTGCTAATGGATAATATTTCCTGTCATTCCAAATGATCTATAGAACTACAACAAATAAACAGGGAAATGGTTCTGGAAATTCGCCTTAACACAAATTGTTACTGCACTTATAAGCCATAATTACTGTTCCTCATCTTAAAAATTTGTATCTCATAGTATTACATGTTTGTGTAGGATAGGATCATAGAAGGATTCAGTGAGCTCTTGTTTGTTTCTATTCTCTAAGAATTTAGCTGATTAGGTTATTGGTATTATTGCTTTTTGTGTTTCTTGACACAACTTTTCTGGTGTAAGAAGCTTTGGAGATACTCTTTGTTTAGTTAGGTGAATAATCTTCCTTTTGTAATACATTACACATATTAAATATATATTAATAAATAAATTATACTTAACATCTACTAGTACATAACTACATATGGTATAAAGTAACTGAAAGAATTAAGCCTTGAAAGAATTTTAGCAAATCTATCTATCTTCTATACAGTGAATGATCCTACCCGGTTTTTCTTCCAGAAACATGAGTTCTGCCATTTTATGAAGCTGAAAAATGGTTTTTCTGCCACAGGTATGAGCTTGACGAGCCACCCTAGGGGCCACGATACGACTGCAATGCCAATACAAGCACCCCATTGTCCCCAATTTAATCTCTCCGTATTAGCGAATTTCTTGAGGAATTCAACCATCACCACCTGAAGGATAATGGTTATGCCAATGATGGCTAAAAATAGCTTGTTCTTGTGTATCCCCTCAAAGATGTTCTTCTTTTCTAGTTTCCTTGCGTTGAATTCATTAAACACCTGGCACAACACAAAGGTATTAAATAGCAAGGTGTCCTTCACTTTGCTCCCTACGCCAAAGATTGATTCTCCCTTGAACTGTAAAGTTAAGAGGATTGCTATTTGGTATAGAGCTTGAGCCATCAAATTTCTCCACATGACGTTGGTAATAAGCGGCTCAGTTCTTCCAACAGGTGCCTTGTACATCAATTCCTTTGTTGGTTTCTCTGTTGCAAGAGCGAGAGCACCTAAGGTGTCCATAATCAGGTTGACCCACAAGAGTTGAACTGCGGTTAAGGGTACCTCACCTGCTGAAACTGCTGCTACAAAGTTGATCGTTAGTGCAGCAACATTTACAGTAAGCTGGAATTGGATGAACTTTTGGATGTTGTTGTAAACACATCTACCCCAATTTAGAACGGTTGCCACTGAAGCAAAATTATCATCCATGATGACAATATCAGAGCTCTCCTTGGCAACTTCGGTTCCTTGTATCCCCATAGAAAGCCCGATGTCTGCCTCTTTGAGTGCTGGTGCATCATTTGTGCCATCACCGGTTACTGCAACCACATGGCCTTTCTGTTTGAGACATTGCACCATCAGTAGTTTATCAAAAGGAGAAGATCTAGCCATGACCCGTATTTTATCAACTTTCTCTATCCTTTCTAGTTCTGTGTAGTTGCGAAACTCTGGACCTTCAACAACAGCACTATCGATGTCGTCACCTGCTTGCAGGATCCCACATTCAACAGCTATCGCTCGTGCAGTGAAAACATTGTCTCCTGTGATCATCTTGATGTTTACTCCAGCAGTTTGGCAATCTTGAACGGCTTTCTTTACCCCGGGTCTACATGGATCCTTGAGACCCACCATTCCAAGCAAAACCAAATTGTCGTCAGTGAGCTTTTCTTGAGCCATTGCTTCACCTTCCTCTAGGGCTACTTGTTTGTGTGCAAAGGCGATGCATCGAAGGCTGCTAGCTGCCATGCTTTGAATTATTTGCTCAAAATTCTTCTTTGCATCACCATCCATAGGCTTCAAATTTCCTGACGCATCATAGTAGCAAGAGCATTTTTCTAGTATCATTTCTGCTGCACCTTTCCAGTGTACATGAACATTATTCCCTTCATTTCTCTTGATTAACACGCCACTTCTTTTTTTCTGTGAATTGAAGGCTTCAACATGAAGGATTGTGCAAACTTGGTTCAGCTTCTGCATGTCCATGTTGAGCTCCAATACTGCCCATGAAAGAAGAGCTTTCTCTGTCGGGCTCCCTGAGAATTCATAATCAGAGCTAGAAGAACCTTTGTAGACACTACCTGTAGTATTAAACCCAACACCTTCTTGGATACATGCAAGGACACCTGAAGCAATCTCAGTGGCTGAACTGTGTTCCACCGGATTCTGGCCTAACCAGAAGTTGGTCACCTTCATCTGGTTCTGGGTGAGAGTGCCTGTTTTGTCTGTGCAAATGACGGTGGCCGACCCCATTGTCTCACATGCTGAGAGTTTACGAACCATGGCTTGATCAGCCATCATTCTTTTCATTGAATAAGCAAGTGTCAGGGTGACTGCCAGTGGCAATCCTTCGGGGATTGCAACCACAACAATCGTAACTGCAGCAGCAACGATTCTGACGACAGCGTTGAGCACATTGTTAACACTGGTTCTGCTCCCGTTGAATTCTATGTTGCCACTTTCATCTGTTGTATGCCCTGTGAAGTATCGGACCAATAATACGACAAGAACAAGGAAAGCCACCGCCAAACCAAGCTTACCTATAGAAGAAGTTAGCTTGTTAAGCCGAGCTTGTAGTGGCGTTTGTTCATCTGTGTTGCGGCTCACTGCACCCATCATCTCACCCCAAGTTGTGTTCATTCCAACTGATGTCACAAGCATCTTGCCGTAACCATCTGCAACCTTTGTCCCTGAGAGTAAGAATGGGTGTTGAGCTCTATCAATGCCCACATGGTCACTCTCCCCCGTCATGCTTGACTCGTCAATTTGTAACGAATGCCCATCGATGAACAAGCCATCAGCTGGTACTTGATCTCCGATTTTCAAGCAGACGACGTCTCCAACAACAATCTCATATATTGAAACTTGTTGAGGCCGCCCATCCCTCACAACTTCTATCTTGATGTTGTTGCTTTGTTTGGATAGCTTCTCAAACTGTTTACTTTGTTTAAAATTACTTAGAGAAGAGACAATAATAACAAGAAAAACAGCCACAAATATGCTTCCTCCATCATACCATCCTTCTTTTGGACCTTTCTGCTTGATCCCAAATCCAAGGGAAAGAGCAGCACAAAAAAGAAGAATAAGGATGGTGAAATCTTTGAAAGCTTCCCACACAAAATGAAAAAGTCCTAGTGAAGGTGGTTTTTTGTACGTGTTTGTACCAAATGATTCATGGCGATTTACAAGCTCTTGGTCATCACCATGAATACCATTATCGAGATTTGTCTTGAGAGCAATAGCAATGGAATCTACTCCACCGAATTCTTGAAGTTGTTGGAGGTCTTTTTGTTTAGTAAGTTTGCTAAGAGATTGTTGATCTACATTCAAGGAAGGTTGATGTGGTTCAAGGTTAAGAATAGTGTAAGAATAAGAATGTGGCAACTTACCTTCATTGTGTTTCTTATTAGGTGCAAGAGAAAGTAGGGCTCTTGAACAATAGATGCTAGCAAAAGCACGTTGCCACCTTTTGTTGGGTTTACTGAGGTTTTCAGGTACTTTGAGTAAAATCTCAATGCAAACTAAATTCGCATGCAAGATGCTCGACATGTATCGTATGTCTTTGTAGTTTGTTGCAAGAAAGCACGGTTATTTCTGCTGTTGATAAAATTTTAGACTAAATGTTCCAGGGATTTTGATGTCTGATATAGACGGAATTAAAGGCTCGAAAATTGTATTCAGGGTTGTACTTGTGTTTTTGATGTGGATTATGAAATGTAGCTCCTGTCCTCCTGACGAATATATATAGTTCGTTACTGAAAGTGCATAGAAATTTTATAGGAAAACAAACATAAATTTGTTTAGCGTATGCGCGGATATAAAGAAGAGGGTTCTCCGACGCTTCGTCGCATAAGCGTGTAAAAATACTTTGCAGTTTACTTCGTCCTGTGGTTTGTTGATCAAATATTTTAACCGCATGATGTGCATGAACGTCATGGTGTATACTTTGTTAACACTGATGTCATTCATTGATATTTCATTCCCACCTAGTGCACCAGTCAACCATAAAACCATCAACATAAGATGGGCCACACCAAAATCAATATTTATGAGAGAGATGGTAAAATAGATAAAGTAAAGTGCACAAGGAGAAGTTAAATGCCTAATCAATAATCCATCAAATATACACCACATTCAATGATAATAGAGTAATTTATGCAATCAAGGATGTCTTGGCCTAGTGGTTAAGATTGAGGTACTGTGAACGATAAGTCACAGGTTCGAATTCCCTCTCCCATTCTTTGTACTTTGTACCGCCTTTGTGGCTCATATGGATAAAAAAAAAATTATGCATAATTTAAAATAAAAAGTAGTTATTAGGCTCGAGCTATGCCTCGGGTAAGAAAAAATTTTATTTATTAATATAATACTTTATGATAATAACAGTAAATACAACTTAGTCTAGTGGTTAAGACTTTAGTATATGTACTTGAGATCTCGGGACCAAACCCTATACTATACAATTTCTAAATTTTTTTACTGACATGGATTACATGAACTAAAACTCCTTAGGGAGAGCACCACATGACACAATTTCTTGTCTATGTACGCCTTTTAATATATTTGTATAGACTAGTATTTGGCTTCTGGCATTGCTCTAGGTTGAACTGTTTTCCAAACTTGATATGCATTTTTTCCATTCTCATTAAAATACATTAAGGAAAACTCAACATTTAAAAGGTACAAATACAATAATGTGGACAATTAAAGCACGATTAAAAGTTGGTTGAGATGGTAATTGTGTCATGTATAATAGCAAGAGGTCATGTGTTCAAATCTTGTAGCAAGCTAATTTTACTTTTGTTAATTGACATGACTTATGTACACATTACACAATTCTAGTGGAGTTAATAGAGGTGCCATGTGGCGTGTATACATTCTCACGCACGCCTTTTAATATATTTGTATAGATGAGCAACCAAATTTACGTTGTTTAAAAAATTTAAACATGCTTTTAGAGTATTTATAAAAATCTGATCCGCTTTTTGTTTGGTGAACAAAGGTAGCATAACATAATTAAAGAGTTATGGCAAAAAGCCGATTACAATCTACAGAAAGTAGTTTCTGACAGTAATTAGGGAGGGGGGAGGGAGGTAGGAAAATGCCTAATTACACCAAGGTTATCCAAACCATGCCTACATTCTTGAACCATCCTATCCGCCACTTGATTATCTTTCCGTCTAGCGAAAGTAAGGCTCGTTTTCGGGAAGTAGTGCTGCAGCTCCCTACAATCCATAATAAGATCCTTATAAAAATCAATCTGCTCCGAATTTCCATTAATAGTATCCGCTGCTATTTTACAATCGGAAATAATAGCAATATGAGTGAATTGCTTGTCTTTTGCCATCTCGAAACCCTGTCGTAAAGCCAATAACTCTACATGATATGGGTCAATAACATATGATAAAGAATAATAACCGTGGAGCCAACTTCCGAAACAATCTCTAATAACTCCTGCCAAACTTGACTTGGTTTCAATGTTCACAAAAGAAGCGTCCACATGTATATGGACAAAGGAAGGGGGAGAAGGTCTCCATTTACTGGGCCGAATCGAAGGATCTAGCATAGGGGATGACTGAGTGGCCCTAAATTCTTTAGCAAGGTTTATAGCCTTGGCAAGCGTGACATGGGCCGGGGAATGAGGTTGTTTGTCAAAAAATGAGTGAATTCTGTCTTTCCAAATCTCGAGACAAACCATAGAAAAGGAGGGACCAACTCAAACCATTACTAAGATGTTGCTTATTACTACAAAACTTTAACTACTCCTTAATATTGCTACATTTCCAAAAATTTTGAGGGAAGGAATATTCCAAATGCTTGAAGCTGTATCACAATCTCGAATAATATGCATCGAGGACTCAACTATAGAGGTACAAAGGGACAAAGAGCGAAAAGGATGATTTTTCTTTGGTGCAAAAGCGAAAAACTAGGGAGAAATCCCACCATAAAAGCCACATGAAAAAACAAATTTTAGAGGGAATATCAAGCTTCCATAACCACTCACCCTTTTCTGAGCCATACAATCCTTGACCATCTAATTATATACTTCAGACAAGTAGAATTTATCACTATCCACAAATAAATAAAAGGATGCGTCATCCATGTGATAAGCTATGGGCATGGCATAAATCCTTTCTAGAATGCACTCGGGAAAATCTAAGGAAAGATTATCAAGGTTCCAATAGTTGTCAACAATTAGCTCACCAACTGTTAGATTCAGTTCATTTTCAAGCAAAGGGTACTGATAAAATCTTCTTAAGATTCCAATACCCACCCAGTCATCTTTTCAAAAAAATTTATTGAGAGCCCATTGCCCAATTTTCATTTCCTACACTGCCTAAGAATGGACATGCCTAACCCCACATTCTTCCAAATTTGTGATCCTACCTTAAAAGCAATGGAATATCTACAATTCTTGTACTTAGAAAAAATGCACTACTTGGCTAAATTCTGTGGACCATCAGTCATCTTCCAACTTAGTTTTGCCAATAGGGCTAAATTGAGGTCACCATGACTTTTGATCCCTAACCCCCCATTGCTTTACGAAGGAAAGTGTGAGACTGGCCGACCAAATGAATTTTCTTTTTTCCTTCCCTTTCCCCCCAAAAGGAAATTGTTACAAAGTCTATCTAAGTCCAGAAGACACGATTTCGTAAATTTGGTGACTTGTATGTAGTAAGAAGCAATGGTATTCGTGATTGAGATTATGAGAATAAGTCTACCTGCTCTAGAAAGTAGCTTAGATTTCCACATGGCTAGTTTCTCCCTTACTTTATCTATGACAAACTAGACATCTTTCTTGCCAGGTCTCTTATGGGAAAGCGGAAGACCTAGGTATAATCCCAATTCTCCACTTTCTTTGACATTCAAAGTCTCCTAAAACAGTTGTTTATGTTCCTCCGAAGTATAAGGAGAGAAAATAAGTCTACTTTTACCCTCATTTATCTTTTGGCCTGAGGCTAGACTGAAAATCTTTAGGATGTCTCTAAGCTTAAAAGAAGTGGTCCCATCAATCCTACCAAAAAGTAAGAAGATCATCCGCAAAGAGTATGTGGAAAATAGGGACCCGATCTCTACCTATCCAAAAGGGGCTCCACAACTTATCCCCTTATGGGTTTATAAGCAGGGCCGGTGATGGGGCTGTGCAAACAGCCCCACCGCACAGGGCCCCCATTTCAACAGGGCCTCATATATTATTGCTTGCATTTATAAAAGAAAGTACTTGCTTTGGCTTGTTGGTAATGCTACATGACTATTTGTTTTATGTCATGAGTTCGAATCCCACTCTATGCAAAATTCACAAAGTTTTTTTTTTTTTCATTATTACTTTTAAAAATTCATTTGGGTTTTGTGGTTGGGTTATTACCTTCTTCTTTCCAATATACTAATTTCATATAAGTCATCTCTCTTCCTTATAAGCATATGTGTGTTCTTTTATGTAACATGTATAAATCATAATTCTACATAAAAGAAGAAAAGAAAAGGTATTTGTCCTTCCAATATACTTATTTCATATAGTTCATATCTTCTTCCTTATAAACATATATTTTTTTCCCCATACTTTTATGTAACATGCACATATCATAATTTTATATATTCATCTATTTATTTTCCTAAAATTGTTTGATTATTGGAGTTATTGGGATAATAAGTTTTTGTTTGTCTATGACCGTTGTTGATAAGGTGAGAAAAGGAGATAGCATTACTTCTCTTTTTTTTGTTTTTTTTTTAGAAAAACTACTTTTTTCCTATAATTTTTTTTTAAGGTTTCTCTTTTTTATTTGGCTCAATCATAAATTGTGAATTTTGTTCTTTTGTAATCACCATGTTATCCTATATGTAATTTTTTCACAATATGTATAAATCTATAAGGAAATTAGGGCCTAATTTTAAAATTAGCACAGGGCCCCCAAATTGTTTAGAACGACCCTGTTTATAAGACCAGTAAGAAACTCAAGACAGATATTAAAGATAAAGGGGGACATTGAGTCACCTTGCCTATGACCTTTAGACTGATGGAAGATTTCTGTCTTTTTGCCATTAACCAACACAGATGAGCTTGCTTTATTGATGCAACTCGTGATCAAAGAGATGGAGTGGGAATCAAGATTGTGAATGGATAGACAATGTCAAATAAAGTCCCACTCAAAGAATTTTCTAAGTCAACTTTCAAAGCAAACCACCCATGTTTTCCTTTTTCTTTTGCATTGCATGCAGGATTTACGAAGCAACAACCAAGTTAATATATGTTATTTCACTAAGAATAATACAAGGGGGTGAATTGTATGTGTAGAAATAAAGGTAACTTTTTGCGTAATTTTAAACTTAAACAAAGGAACAAGCTAAAGGAATTGACACAAGGGATTTTTACGATGAAAAACTTCTTGGGCCTAACAAGAAGAAACAACCTCGACCACTAGGGATTTAGTCAACTCTTTCACTAATTAGGCCAAACAACTTTGTTACAACCTAATTCTACTCACGGGCCACACCTTGAGTTCCTAAACTCAAGTTCCTGAACAATTATTCCCTTAATAAATGTTCCTCTCAACTTCACTTTAAGTTTTCTTACTTTAATTTGCTTCACTCAAAGCTTCTCTCTTACAAAACTTCACTCAAAGTCCCCTTATCCCAAAAATCAAAATATAATTGATCAAATAAACTTAGGGGGCGTTTGGTTCGTTGAAAGGAAAGGGAAAGGGTATGAGAAAGGGTTACAAGAGGAATGGAAAGGGTTTCCCTTTGATTAAAAATGTTGTTTGGTTAGGAAAATCAAAGGAAATGGAAAATTATTATTATTAAAATAATAATAATAACAAATAATAATATTAGATAATAATAAATAATGATAATTAATATTAATAAAAATAATAATTTTTATAATAATAATTTTTAAATAATAATAAATAAATAATAATAATAAATAATAATAGTAATAATAATAAATAATTATTTAAAATACAAATTATTATAATAATAATTAAAATAATAATAAATAAATAATAATATATAATAATAATAAATAATAATACAATAATAACAAATAATTATAACAATAAATTATAATAATAATATATGATAATAATAAATAAAAATAAAAATAAAAATAAAAATATAAATAAAAATATAAATAAAAATAAAAATATAAATAAAAATATAAATAATAATAATAATAATAATAATAATAATAATAATAATAAATAATAATAATAATAATAATAATAATAATAATAATAATAATAATAATAATAATAATAATAATAATAATATAATAATAATAATAATAATAATAATAATAATAATAATAATGATAATAATAATAATAATAATTTAATGGTAGAGGGATATGGGGTAATCCCAAACCTTGGGGGGTGGTGGGGAATCAATCTAAGGGTAAGGAGGGTAATCCTAATAAGAAAAAGGGGTAAAGGGTTTGAAAAAACACACTAACCAAACACTCACAAAGGGAAACAAGGATTTCAATTCCCTTTCCCTTTCTTGAAACCCTCCAACCAAACGCCCCCTTAGTGGATTAGAGTAAAGAAGGCAAGGAACATATGACTTTTATGAGAGAATGAAGGCACTGACACTTTACTTAGTTAAACTCACTAATTCACTATGTTAGACACAAAATAGAACTTAATTAGACACTAGTAGTTATAGCGGTAATAACTTGTAGCATGGGATTTAAACATATGTTAGTGATAAAACCATTATCTCATGATGTTCCTCCTTAAACCTATGATCTCCATGATCACTGTTAAATGTGGGAGATAAACGTGGGGAATAGTAATTCTAAAATATGATTTAATTAAAAAGTATTTTAATTAATAAAACCAAAATAAAATTCTTTTACCAAAAATATTATCTTTAAAAAATATTTTCCATAAAACCGAAAAGGATATTTATTATCTTTATAAAAATGAAATCTTTCCTTAAAAAGATTTTCCTTAAAATCAGATTTTTACTTAAATTAAACGGCTACCTAGAATCTAGACATAAATTACTCAAAATACATAACTAAACCGTTGTACTGTTTTATCCTAAGTCTAGTTCCTTTTAATAGTTAGTTTCTTTAATTTATTGTGACAGCGCCAATTCGTCTGTTCCTTACAAAGGAACAAACGCTCATTCTCATTTTAAATTGCCACAGATTCTTAACATTCTTACCCGTTCCATTACATTGGAACTAGAAGCAAAACTCCTCGCATTGGTCTTCTTGCTCCAATGCTTCTCCATAGTATCAAATCTTTGAACATCTTCACTTAGTCTTCAAAATCCAAACTTGATTTCTTCATTGACTTAATATTCTCTTTGTTCCTTTCATTGATACCTTGAAATTCATTCACTTAAACAACTTGTTAGTCTAATACTTAGTTTGCATAGTTGTTCCTTTGTCATCATTAAAACTAGGGTTCAATAATTTTCCCCTTTTTGATGATGACAACAAAGTTACAAACTAAGGAAAACAACAAATAACATAAGAGAATGAAAAAGATAAAATAATAATTTAATTAAGGTAGAGTAAGGATTTACAATTTTCATTTTTACATTTTTTTCATTTTTTCAACTTAGTTTGTTCCCGGTATCTTTTCCTCCTTTGTGATCGTTAAAAAGATAAAACTCTTGGTGATTTTGAGAAGACTGATATTTACAAGACCATTAAACCATTAACAAGCACCAAAAAAAAATGGTTAAGTTAAGAATTTCAAAGGATAGACTTGCTCAAACATCAATCAGATAATATTAGTCATTCCAAGTAAGAAATTATGCACTCAAATCACAAACGAAGACAAAGATAGCAAACATCATTATATTTATAACATTTGGTCCATTAAAGTACAAAAGAGAAAAAGGAGATAAGAAAAAAAAAGAAACAAAAGCTAAGAGTTCCTGTTCCTTTAAGAGAAGAAAGAACTAGACATTAGGAATTGAAGGGAGTTGCGTTCCTCTACTACTTCTTCCAACTTTGTCTTCACCTCTCCATGATGTCCATCAAGTTGCTGCTTCAAAGTGTTAATTGCTTGGGCCATCATCTCTATGTTCTTTTGTTGTTCTATCATTGTAACACTAAGGACTTTCATGAGACCCATCATCTTATCAATTTTATCATCAAGATTCCAGTGTAGGTGATTGTAGAATCTAATCATATGTGGAGAAGGGAGACACACTTCATTGACCCAACCAAAATCATTTGAAGGAACTTGTTCCTTTCCTTTAGAACCAGAGTCAGTTGGTGGTTTAGATGGAGGAACTAGAGTGTTTTCTTGAGATGGTCTTGATGTTCCTTTGAGAGAAACAGAAGGTGAAGTAGTGGTGTAAATGAAAGGAAGAAAAGGTGGTTGTGGTGGAAGGTCAATAGATGTAGAGGAGAAAGGGTTTGGTTCATTCATATCAACCTTCAACTGTTCAAAAATGAAAGGAACAAAGAAGGATAAGGAAGAGATGAAAGGAATGGTAGTGAGGGTTACTGGTATTTTTGGTGAGGATCGAGGAGTTGGTTCCTTAGGTGAGTTGTGATCTTGTTCCTATGCATCAAATAGGACAAAAGGAGAGTCCTTATTTGAAGGAGCAGGTGCAGTCTTAGAGATTTTCAGCCTAGATTTTTGTCTAACACGTTTAGGAACAGGAGAGGTAGGCCCGTTTATATAAACAGGCCAACGTGAATTTGACTCGACCCGACATGATTGCTAGACATAGTTTCTAGGGATGAGACAAATAAGGGCATGACCAAGGTCCGCTGGAATCTCCCCCTCCCGGAACCATTGTGTTATACAATCGCAAATATCTTCCCCCACAATATGCCATTCTTTTTGAAAGAAAATTGGATGAAAACCATCGATGCCAGGGGCCTTAAGCAGTTTCATTGAAAAAAGAGCCCATTTGATTTCATAATTTGAAAGGGGAGAACTTATGGAAATTAGGTCTTGCCTTACCCCTATCCTACATCCATTTTTCGGTTGTATACTGATTGACATAGAAATTTCTAACGAGAGAAGTGAGGGGTTGGGGTTCAGAGATTCGATTTCCACTATTGTCACTTAAGCATCTAATCGCGCTGAAATGACGTTTGATAAAAATGTCGTATTCCTCACCATGGTTAATCCAATTCACCCTACTATTTGCTAACCATAACCATTCTTCCTGAAGAAGAATCTAAATGAGCTCATTTTGTAGCTCCTCCTCAAGGTTCAGGTTATATATTGAAGATGGGTTAAACTGCAAGTAATTTTGGATACCACTAAGGCGTGCATAAACACGTTTTTTCTAGGCATACACATTCCCAAAAACCAAATGGTTCCAATTAGTGAGATTAACCCCAACATTGTACAACTTTTTGGAAACTTCTAAGTCCTCACTAACCCAAGCCTTTTGAATGACCCCCTCACAACTCGGATCCTGGAGCTACATTGGCTCGAAACGAAAAGGGTTTATTTCTTAAGGACGGGGATGGCTCATCTAACAAACACAACGCTGGGGCATGGTCCGAAGTAATTCTAGTTAGTCAAATGCCAAGTACAAGAATTTGGAGACGCATCAAACCATTACCTGTTCCCAAACTCTCGGTCTAGCCTCTCATAAATAGGATTATTCTTCAACTTCTTTGTCCAAGTGAACTTTGGACTATTGAAACCACGATCAAGTAAATTGCAATTATTAATAATTTGTTTAAAAAGGTTGGCCCTATGATTATTGATCCGATGCCCACCCCATTTTTCATTTCGAAACATGCATAACTTCATTAAAATCTTCTATCACAAGGCATGACATGTTAAAATTAAGAGCAGCATAACATAAATCATCCCAAAGTAACTTCCTACGAGTGAATTTTAAACTTGCATATATAGCAGAAATGAAAAAGGGAGTTTTAGAATTAACCTCAACCAAAGCATGGATTCCTTGGGGATTGTGACTGATAATGCGAACATTGACACGTGCCGAGTTCCACATAATCAGAATACCACCAGCATATAGCCGACGGGATCTGTAAGAAACCAAGAGTCAAAGGGAAATGATCCCACAATGTTTGCCGTGTGGTTCCTTCTACTAATTCTGGTTTCGGTTAAAATGAGAAAATCAGATCCACAACACCCCAATAAAATCTTAAAAAACAAAGAGCAACACCCTTCAGTCTAAGACAAAATTCTAGGAAGCTAAATTTTCCTTTATATAATTTTGATGGTCAGACTACAAAATTAGTCATGATCACCTTCATGGAAATGGATGCTCCAAGCTTTAATTCTTAACTAGTTATTAGGCCCGGACTATGCCCCGAAAAAAAAAAATCATTTATTAATATAATACTTTATGATAATAACACTAAATACAACTTAGTCTAGTGGTTAAGACTTTAGTATATGTTCTTGAGGTCTCGAGATCAAACCCCTATACTATGCAATTTCTAAAAAAAATTTATTGTGCATGGATCACATGAACTAAAACTTCCTAGGGAGAGTGCCACGTGGCACAGTTTCTTGTTTATGCACGCCTTTTAATATATTTGTATAGATAGATGGTGGGAAAGTGAATTGAAGCTTCCAAACAAGTTTCGAAATTTTGAAGAAAATATAAATGGGAAGAAGAAAGGGGTGCGTAATTTTTAATGGAAAGAAAAGAGGACTCCCGTAATTTACTCTCATCAATTACTTCTTGATAAATCGAGTAATTAAAGGAAATTCCCATTCAGAATAAATATGGTTGCTAAATGCAACCTTAATTTACTAAACACAACCATTCAATATACTCAAAATACTCCTCTTGGTCATAACTCCTTTCTCCTTGGCTTAATGTAGATTGTGGAGCAAGGACTATAAAGGATTTAGAACTTTTATTGAAACATTGTGCGGGACAGTCAAAAATTTCTGCTAGTTCTTACCCTAATTTAAGGGAACCTCTAGTAAAATAAGGTGATGATGAGTCCCCTACTTTCACACCACCAAATTCAATGACCATGTTGTATCAGAACGCTTTCAAAATATAAAATCTCGTAGAATACTTCTATAAAAAAATTTAAAATGTAAATAAATGTATTATGTTATTAGTTATCGGTTGAAATTTTGAAATTGAATTAGTATATCAAATTGTTTTGTATATTTATTTTGCTCTTTTTTCTTTTAAACGACTCTGAACAAACACCCATTCCTAAATATGTCACTGCATCAAATGTAATTGTGACGATAGGTTGCATTTATAGAGAGGATAACCGTGCAACAAATTGACTTCTTACCAATCAAGGACTTGCTCAAGATATTATACTTCATATGTTAAATACTTGGATAGCGTTACTTTTGAGCTTCATATACTAGACGAGGCCGATTCTAATACTATACCTTTCAAGTTGGTATTATTAGCAGCTGGTGTCGACAACTTGTACTAGCTTACAAACAATATGTCAAACTATATGTTGTCATTAGTCTATCCTGGTCAGCAAGTTTATTATAACTTATAAGTAGTCTTTTTATTTTTTCGGCCATTAGATATTTTTATTAGTTATCTTATATATTTCACCTATATAAGGAAACTATGACGTAATAATTTATCTTATCCAAACATTTTAACAATATCAATAATAAATTCATGCTATCCCTAAAGTCTATCTTAGTAACATAACCCATATTAATTTGGAGATTTATCTTCTTGGGAACTTAGCTTGTTCAATGTACACCTTTATTGTCATGGCTGATGTTTGTGTCACTGAAAGCCACATAGCATTTAGTGACTCGTCATCCTTTAGTGCAATTGACAAATATTTACCCGGCATCATCTCATAAAAAATTCAATTCGACATACTTCTCTTGTTTCATAATACTCACTACACTTTTTATTGTGGGATGTTTCACATTACTCGCTACACTTTCTTTTTGGGCAATAAACTCTCTCTATATCTCTCCTCTCACATGGGTTTCTTTTCTTTTTACTCTCTACCTCTCTCTTCTCCAAAAATTGCCTAGGAGTCCGTGAAATGAGAAGTGTAGCGAGTAATATGAAATGGAGGAAGTAATATGAAATGGAGGAAGTACATACGTAGCGCAGGAGGCGTGATGGCTGGCGGATCGAGTGACTCGTAAGAGAGGGGGAGAAAAAGAAATCAAGAGATTGAAAGAGTGAAATGTTAAATTGGAGCCCTAGATCAATTCTGGGGAAAGTAAAACTCAAAGTAGATGTCAACATTAATGAACCGCTACCATGAGTAGCGATTTATGTAACTCAAGTTTTCTGCCTTGAGAAAAGAGCGATACTAAACCATTATTTTGAGTAGCGGTCAATTATACCTAACCGTTACTTCAGAGCGGTTTGTTTTTTGATTAACCATTGTTTCGAGTAGCAACTTATTTGGGTAAGCCGCTCATGTGAGTAGCGATTTTACTTAAGTACAAAAAAAGATTCTCGCGTGCTTTCCTACGTAGATTAGGGGTGAGCACAACCGGGTACCCAGTAGAATTTTATTGACCCGGACCCAGTGGGTATTAAAAATTTGGAATTGGAATTGGAATTGGTCAAACCGGGTCCTAAATTTTTGGACCCAAACACGGACCCGGTGGGTACCAAGTCCAGAATTGGGTACCCAGTTGTAAGTTTAACAACATACTAGATGGGCCAATTGAGCTATAAATTTTTTTAAAAAAATTAAATGGGCCTAAAAGCCTACTAAGTACTAACTTTTTACTTAACAACTATTATCCTATTACCAATTCTATATGAGTACATGAAAAAAATCAATTCTAAGTACCGGGTACCCGGTCCTAGACCCGCTCCAACGGGGTACCCAGAGATGGAACCGGTCAAACTGGGTACCCACCAGGTACTGGGTCCGAAAAAATTCTACCCAGAATTGGAACCAGATGCAACTGGGTCCAATTTTTGGACCCAGACCCGGACCCAGTTGGACCAGGACCGGCTCCGGACCCGGCGGGTCCATACCGGGACCGGGTCTGGGTCTGGGTACCCGAAATTTCTGCTCACCCCTAACATAGATGGTACCCATGAAATTAATTTGAAGTGTGGCGCATATGAGGAATTAATCCTCCATTTTACATTATCTAAGGAAAAAACTCCAACATTTCTCTCTCTTGAGCTTATCTTTTTAAACTTTAACTAGCTAGTTTTTTAGGTAGGAGCTATGTCCTGGGTAATTATGAATTTATGATTTTTATTTATCAATATATTACTTTAAAATTATAACACCAAACACCACTTGGTTTATATATATAAATTCGAAGTCATGGGATCAAATGTTATACCGTGCATTTTCAATTTTTATTGTATGTGTAGTACATAAAGTAAACATTAAATGATAGAACCATGTTACATAGTTCCTTATTTAGAAACTTCTTTTAAAATATTAGTATAGATGGCTTTCCACGTCTAATTACTCCATACTTTTCACTTACGAGTTTTTATTTTGTTGTTCTTTCTCTTGTTCTTAGATTTTTGTTCCTATGAATAAAAAGAAAAGAATTATAAAACCATTTGAACTGAAATTTAATTTGCACAATAATCGTTGAACAACAGTGTTCCAATATCGTTTCCATTTCCACGTAAGTTTCAGGATAATTTTATAATAAAGTTGTACCATTATAACTTGTGAAATTTGAAATATTTATTTTTAATCTTAGATCCACACCACTCATAAAATTGAATTTTATAATTACAATTTATACATTGAAAATTTTGTATATTAATTTTTGTACATATTAATTGGTTTATATATTCAGTGGCGGATTATGGTTAGGAACAGGTCGGGGCCTGGCCCCCGTAGTTATATCAGAGAAAAAAAAAGCTCAATTGAATTATTACCTGATAAATGTAGTATGTTGGAAAAATGGCGTCAATTGGCTAGAATGCACAGCAACATTGCAAATGGGACGAGTTCGAACCTCTGTACAAGCATTGATAATAGTCCTTTTTTCCTTTTTTTGTTTCTCCGATCCTTATATCTTTGGCCATTTGTTGTTATTATCTTTTTCTCTTTTTCTCACACTATAATAAGTACTTCTTTTCCTCAAATTATTCCTAACAATCATAAAAAGAAAGTGTAACCCGCCTTTTCTTTTTGTTATATTTTAAGATAGCAATTTGGTTATTGATTTAGTTACTAATGAACCCTTCCTTCAATTTCTTAAAAATCTACCTACATATAAACTATTTTTCAATTTCTTGAAGATTGGATAATGTTCAAACAAAAAAATAGACAAAACTGCTTAAAATTGAAGGATTGAGATTAAGAACAGTGTTAGCTACTACTTATTTGTAGCCACTGATAATAGTATAATAGTAATTAAACTTTGATATGCTTTTATTAGTGTTTTTGTTCATCATGTGAAGTTTTACAATTAAACTTTTAATCTATCTACTCGTCCCCTATAAAATAATTGATCAAGATCCGCCACTGTTTATATTCCACGAATCTTTGTTAATGGTGATAACAAAAGAATCTAAAGAAAGAGTGGAACAACACTCCAACAAGAAGATATTAAGTAATTGACGTTCGACGTCAGTATTTCTTTTTTAATAATAAAATTCTTTTTCTCCACATTTTTTATATTTATTTAAGATCAAAAAAGAAAAGGCAAAATTAGTTTATAAAAATAAAGGGTTAATATATGTATATATATTTTTGAATAGATAAAGAGTTAATATTTCAATAGTTATAGTAGCCATAAGCTATTAAACAATAATCGAAGTTTCATCGCACTTTCTACTTTTTTTTATCGGAAAGTAACGCGTTTCCACATCAATTCAGCACGAATAAGGCATTCTGATCATCAACCGATAAGGAGGATCATTCTACGAAATGAAACATGGAACTTCATACACAAGATACCTGAAAGTTACTACGTAATCTAGTGCGTATAATCCACCATGTTTACCGACGTACGTACTATAAATTAACTCTTAATGCATCAATTACAGCAACACTTCCACGAGTTCCCTCCAAAATCTTGCCCACATTTATATCTCATATTTCATATTTGGTAGCTCTATATATAGTACCTATATCAGTTTGTTTAGGATTCCATTTCCAAATTTCCATACTCCAAAACACTGATTATCCATATAGTTGATCATATATAGGATAACTTCTTGTCCATCTTCGCGTAAAGAAGGCAGCATTATGTCTAATATGTTACCAGCTAACATGGTGATCATCGATTTTCTGTTGAAGGTACCTGAAAACTTGAGCTTACCTAATAAAAGATGGCGACGAGCATTGGCTAGAATTTACTATCCAAGAAAGTTCATCTCCATTTCTTCTGAAAAGATACAAAATGAGGTTAAATTATCACATTCTTCTTCTTACTCTATTCTTAACCTTGAACCACATCAACCTTTCTCGAATGTAGATCAACAATCTCTTAGCGAACTTAGCAAACGAAAAAACCTTCAACAACTTCAAGAGTTTGGTGGGGTAGATACCATTGCATCTACTCTCAAAACTAATCTTGAGGATGGTATTAATGGTGATGAGCATGATCTTGTAAACCGCCATGAAACCTTTGGCACAAACACTTACAAAAAACCACCTTCACTAGGACTTTTTCATTTTGTGTGGGAAGCTTTCAAGGACTTCACCATCCTTATTCTTTTGTTATGTGCTGCTCTTTCCCTTGGATTTGGTATCAAGCAGAATGGTCCGAAAGAAGGATGGTACGATGGAGGAAGCATATTTGTGGCTGTATTTCTTGTTATAATTGTCTCTTCTTTAAGCAATTTCAAACAAAGTAAACAGTTTGAGAAGCTATCTAAACAAAGCAACAACATCAAAATAGAAGTTGTGAGGGGTGGGAGGCGACAACAAGTTTCAATATATGATATCGTTGTTGGAGACGTCGTTTGCTTGAATATTGGTGATCAAGTACCAGCTGATGGCTTGTTCATCAACGGGCATTCTTTACAAATTGACGAGTCAAGCATGACGGGGGAGAGTGACTATGTAAGCGTCGACAGAGCTCAACACCCGTTCTTAGTCTCAGGGACTAAGGTTGCAGATGGTTATGGCAAGATGCTTGTGACATCAGTTGGAATGAACACAACTTGGGGTGAGATGATGGGTGCAGTCAGCCGTAACACAAATGAACAAACACCATTGCAAGTTCGGCTTAATAAGCTAACTTCTTCTATAGGTAAGCTTGGTTTGGCAGTGGCTTTCCTTGTTCTTGTAGTATTGTTGGTTCGATACTTCACAGGGCATACAACAGATGAGAGCGGCAAAAGAGAATTCAATGGGAGCCAAACAAGTGTTAACGATGTCCTGAATTCAGTCATCAGAATTGTTGCTGCTGCTGTTACAATAGTTGTTGTTGCAATCCCTGAAGGTTTGCCATTGGCTGTCACCCTGACACTTGCTTATTCAATGAAGAGAATGATGGTTGATCAGGCCATGGTTCGTAAACTGCCAGCATGCGAGACAATGGGGTCAGCCACCATCATTTGCACAGACAAAACAGGCACCCTGACTCAGAACCAAATGAAGGTGACGAACTTCTGGTTTGGCCATAATCAATTGGAACAGGGTGAAGCCTCGGAGATTCAGATTGCACGCGATGTTCTTGCATTCATCCAGCAAGGAGTTGGGTTCAACACTACAGGTAGTGTCTACAAAGACTCTTCTATCTCCGATTACGAATTCTCTGGGAGCCCAACAGAAAAGGCTCTTCTGTCATGGGCGGTGTTGGACCTCAACATGGACATGATAAAGCTGAATGAGAGTTGTGAAATACTTCATGTGGAAGCCTTTAATTCACTAAAGAAAAGAAGTGGTGTGTTGATCAAGATAAAGGAAGAGAATAAAGTTCATGTACACTGGAAGGGTGCTGCAGAAATGATACTAGAAAACTGCTCTTCTTACTATGATGCATCAGGAAATTTGAAGCCTATGGATGGTGATGCAAAGAAGAATTTTGAGCAGATAATTCAAAGCATGGCAGCTAGCAGCCTTCGATGCATCGCCTTTGCACACAAACAAGTAGTCCTAGAGGAAGGTGAAGCAATGGCTCAAGAAAAGCTCACTGATGATGGTTTAACTTTGCTTGGAATGGTGGGTCTCAAGGACCCATGTAGACCTGGTGTAAAGAAAGCCGTTCAAGATTGCCAAAATGCTGGAGTAAACATCAAGATGATCACAGGAGACAATGTTTTCACTGCACGAGCGATAGCTGTTGAATGTGGGATCCTGCAGGCAGGTGACGATGTGAATAGTGCTGTTGTTGAAGGTCCAGAATTTCGCAACTACACAGACCAAGAAAGGATAGAGAAAGTTGATAAGATACGCGTCATGGCTAGATCCTCTCCATTTGATAAGCTACTTATGGTGCAATGTCTCAAACAGAAAGGCCATGTGGTTGCAGTAACCGGTGATGGCACAAATGATGCACCAGCACTCAAAGAGGCAGACATTGGGCTTTCTATGGGGATACAAGGAACCGAAAGTTGCCAAGGAGAGCTCTGATATTGTCATCATGGATGATAATTTCGCTTCAGTAGCAACCGTTTTAAATTGGGGTAGATGTGTTTACAACAACATCCAAAAGTTCATCCAATTCCAGCTTACTGTAAATGTTGCTGCACTAACGATCAACTTTGTAGCAGCAGTTTCAGCAGGTGAGGTACCCTTAACTGCGGTTCAACTCTTGTGGGTCAACTTGATCATGGACACCTTAGGTGCTCTCGCTCTTGCAACAGAGAAACCAACAAAGGAATTGATGTACAAGGCACCTGTTGGAAGAACTGAGCCACTTATTACTAACATCATGTGGAGAAATTTGATGGCTCAAGCTCTATACCAAATAGCAATCCTCTTAACTTTACAGTTCAAGGGAGAATCAATCTTTGGTGTAGGGAGCAAAGTGAAGGACACTTTGCTATTTAATACCTTTGTGTTGTGCCAGGTTTTCAATGAATTCAATGCGAGGAAACTAGAGAAGAAGAACATCTTTGAGGGTATACACAAGAACAAGCTATTTTTAGCCATCATTGGTATAACCATTATCCTTCAGGTGGTGATGGTTGAATTCCTTAAGAAATTTGCTAATACAGAGAGATTAAATTGGGCGCAATGGGGTGCTTGTATTGCCATTGCTATCGTATCTTGGCCCCTAGGGTGGCTCGTCAAGTTCATACCTGTGGCAGATAAACCATTCTTCAGTTACATAAAATGGCAGAGGAAAAAAATCTGAGTAGGATCATTCACTATATACAAGATATAGATAGATTGGTTTGCTGAATTTCTTTCATCTCTCTATTGCTTTAGTTACTTTATACTGTATGTATATGCTGATAGCAATTTATGTCGTTATAAATTCGTTGATTGCGTGTAACATTTATGTACTTGAATATCTAAAAGGGAAAATTATTCACCTAGTTACACAAATCTAGCATTTTCAAAAGCTTCCTACACCAGAAAATAACTCAGTACTCTGATTTATTTACATTTTGGGAGCATGACTTAGTAGCAGTTCCCAATGTTTGTAGAGGTGTATTTGTATAGCCGACTTATATTGCCGTCATATTTGCACTATAAATAAAAAGGTGTGTTTAGTTGAACAAAAAATAATTCCACTATAAATCAGGGGTGGATTTATTTAGAGTTGGGTGGCCTAGGCCCCACCAAAATAGAAAAATAGTTTTCTGTTTGTTTTAACATCAGACAGATTTATATAGTTAATAAATTAGATTCTTGCGTCAGGAATTCATAGAATCTAACTTACTTCATTGGTAAAAGCTCACTCAACTTATTGCATGCGGACCTTTTATCCTTTTTTCTCACCCAACTCCCGGGATACTAATTTCAACTTTTCTTTTTATTTTTCTCTTTCTTTTTTTTTAATCCTTTTTCTTTTTCGTCTTTTATCATTTTTTCTTTTCTCCTTTGGATCTTTTTAGCTCTAACTTTAACCAATCTTTTTTTCACTTTGTACCTATTGTCATATTAAGTATGACCAAGATTTTTTAAACAAAAAATAATAATTTTGCTATGTAAAATTTTGTATTGTTATTATTTGTCTATTTGCTTGGTTTAATTAGGACCCCCCAAATTCAAAGTTCTATATTTGCTCCTGTTTTCAATGGAAAGTAGTTTCCCTAAATATAATTTTTTAAAGGAAAACTCAATACTAAATTACTTTCCCTTTATTTGTTCTTAGATGGAAAGTAACTTTCCTTCTTAACCGACTTATGTTGGACAACATTTGAGAGAATCAACAATCCACAAGATGAACGTCTATGGATCCACCAAAGGATTCACTAGCATGATCCTCCATTAAGGCTCCATATCTTCGAGTTTTCCTTTCTCTTGCACATTCTTCGGGTGTTCATCCTACACACAATTTCCTATTCACTATTTTTTTAGGTCCTATTACGAGGAGTTTCCCACCGATTTCGACGAGTGGATTAATCTCGTGCGGGAGTTTGCATGGGTGCCTCAAAAGGGCGGCATCCCTCCCAGCTGGGATTTTTTCCATACTCAAGGCTCGAACCCCAGACCTTGGTTAAGCAGCGAGAACCCTTAACCACTCATGCTAACCCCAGTTGGTATTCCATATTCACTATTCTATCTTCTTTTTTTAGTTTATTATGATAATAGTGAGAGTTGTAACTGTGTTATTCGCTCCTAATAATTTAGTGTTCCAATTACGAAATGGCGGCGGACCTAAGAGTTGTCCATTAGTGATTGAGGGCTATCCACGAGTGGTGAACTGCACAAGAAAAACGTGAGCTACCCTCGAGAGGGATGCGAGGAAACCGCCTCCGACGCTCAAGTTAGCGAATGTCCGATAAGGATTAGAGAAAGAAAGCTTAAAGAGAGACAAATAAGCTATTTTTAGTACGAGAGATAATGTACCTGTAGAAATAGTACCATTGGGCTATTTATAGGTGTACTATTCATCTGACAGATAGGTAATCCTTTTGACATGTGTATGACTGTGATGAGTCTGTCAGAGGGAAGATTCCCTTATTTTGTCCTTTTCGATTGCTGCGACAACAGTCCCGGTCTCATATTGAGGAACACTTATTTCCCTCTTATGAGTTCGTGTCCTAAGACATTTCCCGTCGGACTTACTGCTGTGTCCGACAGCAGACTTGGTTAGTACCCATATAACTAGCCCCCCAGCATCGTTGAGGGTCGCGACCGTCATTGTGTTGTTGAGTTTGACGACGCGAACAAATTTTGCATGCTACTTTGGTTAGGTTTCTGATGCTGTCGCGTGTTGACATAGGGTGAGTTGTGAATTTCAAAAAGTGTAATCATTACCACATCTGGAATCCCGCTCGTTTCTCCACCCTTTTATTTATTAGCGTTGATCCAAGGCAGTACTTGATGCGCTTTTCAATCGTCGCCGCTCATCTTGGTATTTAAAAGCAAAATTTTCTTTTCTTTATTTTTCATTCAACTTCTTCGTCTTTCTTCAACCTCTTTCTCTGGTTTTCTCGTTTCTCTGAGAACTTCAAAGCTTCTACTTTTCGATTGAGAACGTCTTTTTTCCCAAAATTTCTTCAAAAAGGCCATTTTTCTGCATTTCACTCCTTGCTTTTGAGGAATTTTCATAAATTTCGGTTCTTCTTCTAGAATTTGCTCGCGGGTGCTTTTCTTTGCTTCGACCTCTTCTCCGGCGAGTTCCTGTTTCTCCTACTGCATTTTGGGGAGCTGTTTTTGTACTTTAGGAAGTTTTCTTCGCTCACTCCGGTCATTTTTCCGGCGAAATTTTTCTCAGGTACCAATCTCGAAACTTTTTAGGTTTTCGCTGTATTTTTCCTTCCTTAGAACTATGTCGGACCATTCTGACAGTAAGAAAAAGTTGAGTAGTGCATTCATGTCCGAAAGTGAACCGTCTTCTCCTTCTTCCCCTAATGGCGGACAAAGTTCGTCTATGTCTAGCCCTATGGATGGGCGGACTCGCCTTTTAGCTGATCTGCCTCTTACGCCCGATATGGCAAAAGAACTTAGGTCTAAATTCCTTAACAACCGCTCTACTACTGAGCAAGATAGTTTGACTAGTCAGTACCTGTCCGCTAGGATGAGTGGGGATAACCAGACGCTTAGGGAATTGAGACACTAAATTTTACCCCGTAGGACCGTTCGGAATCCCCCGCCTGATGTTGTTCCCGATCTTGATTTCCAACCTTTGAGGGAACATGCTTGGCTTGATAGCTTAGCAGATGCTGGGCTGGTGGCGAACGCTAGCTTTTACGACCAAATTGCTCCTGATTCCGGCTAAACTCATCCTCCTGTTGTTGATTTAGGTTCAGACAATGACTCCATTGCCAACATAAATGAGGCTGGCACTGTTCCTTCCACTTCCGGTCGAGATCTAACCGCTCGCCGTACCGAGATCGCCATTGGCGAGAGTTCTAGTATGGCCCCTTCTTGTCGTCCCGAGCCTAATCCTGACCGGGACGACGTTCTTCATTCCAGGATATGGCTTCCCTTAGACTATTGCAGTGGTCCCAAGAACACTGTTATCTGTAAGACTTGACGAGCGTACGCCATAGAGCTAGATTAATGCAAGGTTGTTGAGGAGCTGTATGCCCTCCCAGACGAGTATAAATTGGTGATCCGGTCGAGGGATCGAAAGTGACTGACTGTCCGGCAGGGCACGTAGCTGTTTATGCCCATCATTTTGAGCTTGGTTTGCGTTTCCCTCTGGATCTTGTTCTGGTGAAGATATTGAAGGCCTTCAACGTCTGTCTTGCCCACTTGACTCCTGTGACCATGAGGAACCTGATTACTTATGTTTGGGTCTGTCGGTATTTGGACTTTCCTGAGACCCTTAACCTTTTCCATCGGCTCCATTGGCTGCAAAGGAATGGTTTTGATGAGAAGGGTTGGTGGTCGCTGATGACGGTCAAGGATAAAATGATCGTCTACCAAAAATTGACTGGTTTGAAGGGATGGCAACCAGCCTTTCACTAGCTAAAGGTACCGGCCAATTTCCCTCTCCGCCGGCACTTCACAAAACCGGTCACTAGGATGGAGGATGTACCCTCCTATGGCTTTTCCAAGGCTGATCAGGAAGCCTTTGATTATTTCGAGTCTAAGCCAGAGGTTGAAGGTAGTGAAGAAGCTGAGGCACGAATTCCTTGTACGTGGCTTCCACATGCCAAGTATATTCTCGACAATGAGCCCTTTTCTTCCTTGCTCCCGTGCCGGACTCACCCAGAAGGTGAGTACCCTGAATTTTGGTCCGACATAGGACTTTGGCAATGTTAATTCTTTGTTTTTGTTTTTCATTGAAATTTTTTCTTCTGATTGCAGGTGCCGGTAGCTTAGATCTTGAGGAGTTATGCTTAGACGAGAATTTAAAGCCAATGTCTAGAACTCCAGAAGATCCAGTTTTTGCTTACGATACCATTCACGGCCTCACTAGAGGTCCGCGAGGTGCTGACCGTAATGCTGGTCGCGGTGGTCGTACGGCTGGCCAGACTGTTCATCGTGCAGGACGGACTCAGGGTCGTGTTCCTGGTAGGGGGATCAAACTCCCTCCTGATCAATAGGGGCAGCGGCAGTATTAGTCGCAGGCGTCCTCGAGAAGCTAAGGTGGAGGGCCCTCAGAAGCGACAAACAATAGAAGTCACTTCTGCTTACGAGGCCCCAGTTACCGGTCTTGAGGTCCAGGTTGATTCTCCCGCCCGGCATTCTACTTCTGTCATGCGCAGGACGTCTCCTCTTAATGCTGCTATAAGCAGCATTGGGACGGCACTGGGATCTAGCTCATCCATGCGCCAGAGGATTTATGAGATCTTCAGTGCTCCGAGTTTTCGCTCGAATCGGGTCCGTAAATGGATTGAGAGGAAGAAGGTACCCCTCTGTGCCGTTGTTAAGGCTGCCATCTTTCGCCCCATACTGCTCCTGGTCAACTATACAGGTCGAGTTGGGATGCGAGGGAAGATGAATCTCTCTATACATATATCCCTGCTAACGGTGGCACTCTAGGCTACCGTCTTCTTAAAGGACTCCAGCTGACGATAGATTGTCCGACAGACAAGCTGGTGGCGCCTGCGGCCCAACTTTCGCATGACTTGGTTGTGGTAAGTGATACTTCTCTTTCTCTTTTTTTTTATTACTCATCTTTCTTTTTCTCTTCCCCCCCCCCCTTTTTTTGTAGGCCAACAACTCTGTTGTAGAGCTAATAGCATAGTATGTCAAGTACCAGTGTATGGCCGAGAGTTCTGAACAAGTTGCCAAGGATCGTCGTGATGATGTCGACGTTGTTGTTGTTCGTGCCCACCAGCTGCAAACGGATTTGGACGTTGAGAAGACGGCCAAGGCCGAGACTGATAAGGAGTTGGTTGACCTGCGCCTAAAGGCCGACAAGCTGGAGGTTGCCGAGAAGATAAAGGAGAAGCTGGAGTTGGCTCTGAAGGCTGCCAAGGAGGAGGCGACTGCTGCTGTAGATAAGGCAAAATTTTATGCTGGCCGTCGTGCCCTAACAGATTTCAAAAAGTCCGAGGAATTTGTTGCTCTCCTTGGAGAGAGATATGATGGCGGATGGGTGGCCTCTGTCACAATCATCCATCTCTTGACTGGGAGAAAATGGAGATTGCTTTTGCTGAAGGCACTCACCGGCGTCCTCTTGATGGCAAGCCCTACATATGTTCTGAGGACGTCATTGCCAACCTTCTGCCGGCCACTGGGGATGAAGAAGTGCCACCTTCTTGAAAATTTTGGCAGTCATCTCCAGGCTCCTATCTGGCTTCTAACAGTCTTTAATTTCTAAGTTCCTATAATATTTTTGAATTCAGCCCATTATGGCATGTAACCTGATACTCTATATGTAATCCCTCACAATTTTAAAGGATTTTATAAATATATTTTAGTATTATATATTTATATTTAAACACAAGTTAGTTTTAAAATGATTTGACTATTTAAAAAGGTTGACTATTTTAAAAGTCAAATGAAATTGTTTTAAGGATTTAAGAAAGTTAAAAATATTTTAATTAAGTATGCTTTGATAAAATTTTTAAATACTAATTTCTATTGAAAAAGAAGTCTAATGGACTTGAGGAACCCAATAAGGAAAAGGAGTCATATTGATGATAAAAGTTATAATTTGTTTATCCTATTCATCATCAATTTTCATTAAGCTCAATCTCCTTTTCCTAAGCCCAAAAAGGAACCTTCTTATAAATATCTTAATACCCAATTATTTTATTCCATAGAAAGATTTATTTTCTCTCTCCTCACGGTTTTCTTTCCCTCCTTTGACTCGTTTTCTTTTTCTCTCTCACCCGAATCTGATTGACCAGATTTCTCATAGTTTCGTTCATTTTTATCCAAAACTTCCTTGAAAATTATAGATCTCAAAAAGTTATTGAACTTAGGCTCAAAAATCACTCGATTCCGATTATTATTCTATTAGTTATGGCCTCTGCAAGTTTCGCAATTTTGCTGCCATATTTCACTCGCGATTTCGGTATTTCACTCTTTTTCTTCCTTTTCCTTTTGATTATTTTCCTCGTTTACTTATATATTGATTTCATGTATATTATATATTGAAAGAATAAAATTTCAAATTTGTTATTATTTTTAGATTGAAGTTTTAATCATCAAAGCATGGATTTTTAGGGTTTTAATTACTAGAAAACCATAGTAGCATATTAGATACTATAAGATTGATTTAGATTATGATTTTAAACATGTTTATATATGGGTTTAAAGAAGGTTTTATGATTTTTAAAGTTGCTAGAATTTCAAAAAGAATTTTATTTATGGAGTTTTAAGAGTTTTAATTACTAGTATGGTAGTACTATGTTAGGAATTAAAAGTAATTGAAGTTTTGATATTAAAATCAGCTTTTGAATATATTTAAAGGGGATTTTAAATATTTTAGAGTTGTATTTTTTATTTAAGAGTATTGCTTTTAGTTTATATTGATTTGTAGGCAGAGAATATTTCGTAGGAGACTTTTAAGGAGTTAAAAGTGGCCTGCAGACTAGTTTACACGAGGTACATACATACCTGTGTGCTATGTGATTAAGAAAGATTTTTAGTATCATGTATAGGAACTTGTTATGTTCATATATAATTTCTGGTATTATGGATTGTTACATGTTTTATGCCTGTGTCCAAGCATGTGATTTTGAGATTTATTATGAGTAAATATTTTCATGTTTATATGAAATAATTGATGCAAACATGTGGAAGGAAATTTATTTATTAATTCGCATGATGGATTAATATTTGTTATAAGGATTAATATTGAATGATGTTATTCATATGTTTCCGTATACATTGTTTATTTCACTAGCTACTTTATGAGGATTGTGGGCCTTATTTGGTAAGTTGAAATTATGCCTATGTAAAGGTAAGTTGGATTGTTGGCTAGGTTCAACAAATAAGATGGATTGGATTAAAGGAAAATTAATTTTGGGTTGTAAGTTATTTCACTTATTAATCCTAAGATAAAAGAAGTTCATTGTGATTATTTGATTATTTTTGTGTTGCTTGTATGTGTGTGTCATAACAAGTAATAATTGGTAATTAACGTAAAGTGTGACGAAAATAGTTGTAGACTTTAGACTAGTGCACGTCTAGAGTTGGACATTGGGAGTTGGAGTACAGGGTGGTAGCCCATGGCTTTATCTAGGAATGGATTGATCACCATCCCTCTTTTAGTCAAAGGTTCCTCGATATCGCAGGTCATTTTGGGATATGGATTCGCGCCCGTATTTCGTCTTCTTAGTGAAGGCATTTTTGGTAGGACAGCTCGGTCCAATAACTATTCCATTTAAAGTAATAAAAAGATGTGTTTAGTTCAGTAAAAGTTATCTGCAGAATGTTATATGATTATGTTATTATTTATCCCTGCAAGTTATATTTAGTATCATGCTAGGAATGCTTATGTTTTAGTATGTAGTACTCAGCTTTGATGATTACGTGTTTTGTTTGTGTGTGTGATCATGGCTCTGCCTTATTGATCCTGTGATCCATTTTGGTGAGCAGATTTAGTATAACATTGACATTAAAGGTTCGCAGATGTGCATCATTGGGAATCTGGAATGGAGAGAATGTGTAACTAGTATAGTTTACTTTCTACATTTAGTAAGAATATTTTTTATTAAGTTTGTGTGTTTTGACTAAAGTAGGTTGTTTAAGTACTAAACCCTTGTTTATATATTTATTGAAGTTATAATAAAGTTAAAGTTTAGTTAATTGTTTTCTGCTGCAAAATTCTGAATAAGCCGATACGTTATCACACGGGCGATAATGAGTTGGTAATTCTCTAAGTTTTATATTGAAAAGGTATTTCTGAAAAGAGGGAATTATCGGGGTGTACACTGTTAGTGCAATTACTGTTACAAATTTTTAATTGCGTTTTCTGATGGCTGCCTATGTTTTTGCCTGTAGTTGGCCGCCATGCCAGTAATTCGTAATACAATGTTTTCTCTTTTTATTGCGACTAATGTGTCTGAGACAAAATGTCAATTCGTTGGTAATCATTGCAATTTTAGGTCGTTAACAACTTTTTTACATTTAGCCAATTATTGTTTGCGTTAGGCCTGTCATATGGTTGTTATCATCCTAGGCCTGTTATATATGGTCGTTAGTATGTTTAAATCTTGTTATTTGACTGTTTGCATTGGGCCTGTTATATGGCCATTATCGTGCTTAGAGCCTGTCATTTGGCTATGTTTGCACTAGGCCTGTTAAATGGTCGTTAGTGTGCTTAGAGCATGTCATTTGGCTTTGTTGCACTTGCCTTGTAATATGGCCGTTAGCGTGCTTAGAGCCTGTCATTTGGCTATGTTTGCACTGGGCATGTTATGTGGCCGTTGTCCAATTTAACATCAATACGGTTTTAATATGTAAATAAGAAATAAGATATATGGAACGCTTGCGGATATTTGTATTATTTATATGACAAACGTGGCTCTCGACTGATTACATATCGCTTCACACATAATACTTTTTTAAGATGCTAGCATTCTAGCAGTTTTTTAGCTCCTTGTCCTCCATGTTCTTCAAAATGTAGGAGCCTGGAGCGAGCCTTTTGGCTATGACATAAGGGTCTTCCCAGTTAGCCGTCAGCTTTCCTTCAGCATGAGCTTTACCCGTGGCGGCCGTTCTTCTCAGTACTAAATCACCAACCTCTAATGGCCTTTCCAGGACTCTTTTGTTGTATGCTTTACTGATTTTGTCCATATACGCCACTGCTTTTAGCTCCGCCATTAGCCTTATTTCTGGGAGGAAATCCAAATTTTCCCCAAGTGCTTGATCGTTTTACTCTAGGATCTTCTGCTTCATCTGGTAAGAGGGTAGCCCTACCTCTACCGGTAGCACAACTTCTGCACCACAGGCCAACTTGAAAGGACTTTCCCCTATTGCTTCCTTCTCTGTTGTTTTATTCGCCCACAGTACTAATAGGCTGTCGTACACCCGTCAAAAATAATTCCTGCAAAACCTTCTAACAATGTAGTAGGGTAAGTAGGGTCGAATCCACAGAGAGATGGTCGTTTTAATATAATTTCTAAGGTATGGAGAAACTAAACAAGATCAAGAATAATTGAATTAAAGTTCTAAACTAATCAAACTACGAAAATCAAACTAAAAAGATCTAGGGCAATGGTTCACCATGTTTATACTTAAATCTATCAAAATATTATCACAGTTTCAATTAATCATATATCTAGAGCACAGGTTAATCCTTGGTCAGGCACTTAACGCTCTCAAATCAACATATGCTAGTACGGTCGCTCAACATAATCAAATTTGCTAATTGTAGGTAAGCCTCTAAAGGGTACTATCTCTCGATCTATGACTCGATATTAGCAATATATAAACAGACAATTGATCAGATTGCAAGATTAACAATAAAACACTAATCAATTAGAGAAATCAATAACTAATCAAACCATGAATAATATCAATCAAATCATATCATATAAACATGGATTCCCAAACCCTAGAAATAAAAACTACTCAACATGAAATAAAAGATGAATCTAAAACTATAAAAGAAAACATAATTAAAGAAATCAATGAAAGAAACTAATAGAATTCATGAATTAATGAAGAAGAATAAAAACTAGGGTTTACAACTAGAAACTAGAGAGAAAAAGAGGAAGAGAGAAAACTAAAACCTAAAGATGAAAAATAACGTGAGAGGGGAGGAGAGAGAAAAAGCATGAAAACTAATCTCAATAATATCTTTTAACCTAATATGACTAGGAAAGTAATTTACAAGGCGGATTAGTGATCCGCACGTACGCGTGGCAGATTCTAGCAGAAACAATGCAATCTTCCGGAAGGCATAACTCCTTGACTAGAAGTATCCTCGGGACGTGCCACCTATCGTTGGAAAGCTCTTCAAGTATAGTTTCCAAATCTGCTGGAATTACTCGATTTTAAGGATCACATCAAAAGTGATGATCAGAAGAGTAGACATGACTCTTTTTTCATATTTCTTCTAATGATTTTCCGCTTCGTTTTCGCTCAAATTCGTACGATGAAACATGCAAACGATCCTTATGCATTGTAACGTCTTTCCAAGTGCTTCTAATCCTTAAGCTTAGCTAATCATACTCCAAATACGTCTTCAATGCCTGAAATTCATCAAAAACAAGAAAACATACCGTATAGAAGTAGAAAAGAACAACTTAAGAATATAATGCAACAATGAACATAAATATGAAACTAAATGTTCTAAAATGCAACATAAATGAACCTAAAAACTATATATAAATATGACTTATCAAGTACTGTCGGTACCATCTCGGTCCACCTGCCTTTGAACTCATCCAGCTTTTTCTTGAGAGCGGTCAGTATTTGTTTGTTAGCGGCCTTAGCTTGCTCGTTGCTCTGAGGATGGCATACCGCTTAGTATGCGCATTTAACCCTAAAGTCTGTGAGGAAAGCTTGTATCGGTCGGCAGTCAAATTGTGCGCCATGGTAAAAGACGATGGCCATAGGGATACAAAATCTTGTCACGATGTTTTGCCAGATGAATTAATTTATGTATCTGATTTGCTTTTATTTTTGCTGTCGGCTTGCCATCTATCCATTTCATGAAATAGTCAATTCCAACGATGAGAAATCGTTTGCCTCCAGTCGCGGTTGTATCGGACATAAAATGGGTTGCAAATCATTTGTTGGTCTATTTATCACGGGGGCAAACTTCTGATATTTATCACACCTTTTCACATAAATTTGGGCATCCGCCAGCATACTTAGCCAGTAAAAACCCGCTCTTAGTATTTTCAACGCTAGAGCCTTCCCTCCTATGTGATTGTCGTAAACCCCTTCATGTATTTCTTCCATTATCCTCGTGGCCTCTGTTGTTGCACACTTTAGTAAGGGTAGGCTGAACGACTTCTTGTACAATTCATTCTGGTATATTATATACCAGTTTGCTTGTCGCTTTAGTTTCTTAGCGGACATCTGATCTGTTGGGAACACTCCTGTCGGTTTGTATTCGACTAGTTTAGTGAACCATTCTCCTTGTTGACTTATGCTATTGACGGCAACTGTTCTCTCAGTGATGCTCTTCTCTTTTAGGATGTCGACTATCATAGTTCTCTCAATGTTAAATGAATCTGAGTTAGCAAATTTTGACACTGCATCTGCTTTTGTGTTCTCGGCCCTAGGGATGGCTTGAACTTCAAAATGTTCCAGCTGGGCGATTGCTTCCTTGGCTTTTTCGACATACTTTTGCATGTTTGTTTCTCGTATCTCAAACTCTCCACTGTGCTGACCACTCACCAACTGCGAGTCCGTCTTCAAAGATACATTTTTTGCACCTGCTGCTATGCACGTTTTGAGGTCGGCAATAGCTGCTTCATATTCTGATTCATTATTTGATGCCGGGAATGTAAACTTGATCGCGTACTCATAGGTGTTCCCTTCCGGGCTTGTCATCACGATCCCGACACCTGCCCCACTTGTTGCAGAAGATTTGTCAACTTCGAGCAACCATACTTCTTCTCATCTACTTCTTCTAATTCACATGCCTCTGTTATAAAATCCGCCAATGCCTGCACCTTGATAGCGGTTCTCGGCTTATATTGGATATCATATTCTGATAATTCGACGGCCCATTTCAGTAAAACGGCCTAAGCTGTCCATTCTCTGTAGAGCTTTTTCTAGTGGTTGATTAGTCAGGACTTGAATAGTATGACAATTAAAATAGGGTCTTAGTTTCCTTGCCGCTATGACGACCGCCAGTGCCATTTTTTCTATCATCTGGTAGCAGCTCTCCGGACCGTTAAGGATATGACTGACAAAATATATGGGCTGCTGCTTCTTCTCTTTCTCCACCAACAACACAGCTGCGACTGTTCTGGGAGAGGCCAAGATATATAATTGCAGCGTGTCTCCAGTCTTAGGCCTTGAGATAGTTGGCAGACTCTTTAAGTTCTCCTTGACTGCCGAGAAGGCTTCACTCTGCTTAGCTCCCCACTCAAATTTCTTGTTGCCTCTTAACAAAGTGAAGAACGTCAGAGCCTTATCGGCCGACTTCAAGATGAATCGCGTGAAAGCGGTCATTCTTCTTTTCAGCCTCTGAATATCCTTGATGCCTTTTGGCTCAGGTAGATCCATGATTGCCCGAACCTTGTCCGTGTTCGCGTCAATACCTCGTTTACTTACCATAAATCCCAAGAACTTCCCGGCTCTTACCCCAAAGACACATTTTTTTGGGTTGAGCTTCATCTTGTACTTTCTTACGGATTGTTTCTTCTAGGTCGGGTAGATGCTCGCGGTCTGTTTTGCTCTTTACTATGGAATCATCCACATAAACCTCCGTATTCCTCCCATCCTGATTCGCGAACACCCTGTCAACCAGCTTTTGGTATGTTGCCCCTGCAGTTCTGAGGTCGAAAGGCATGGCTTTATAATTATATACCCCCATTGTCCGTTATGAACACTGTTTTCTTTCGATCCGTGTTCAACAAGCTGATCTGGTGATGCCCCGAGAATGCATCCATAAAACTCAGCAACACATGTCCGCTGGTGGAGTCCACCAGTTGATCTATTCTAGGTAGAGGGTAACAGTCCTTTGGACAAGCTCTATTTAATTTTGTGAAGTCGACGCACATCCTCCACTGGCCATTGGGTTTTTTAACCATCAGAACGTTAGCCAGCCACCCAGGATAGTCACATGGATCAATGAAATCAGTCGCTAATAGCTTATCCACCTCTTCCTTAATTGCTTTTTTTTTCTCGGTCGAGAAAGCTCTCTGCTTTTGCTTGACTGGGCGAATAGCGTTGTCGACGTTTGACGATGCACCATCACGGTCGGGTCTATTCCCGTATAAATACCTTCTTTCACATCGATGTTTGATCCAGTCTTCTACGATGGAGTCTAACGATGTGATATATTTTAAAAGTAGAACTAGAGTTAATTCAACCTATTATATGTGAAGTAACATCGTTGAAATCTCGTATAGAATTATATCAACAAATCAACCTTTAACTGGAGTCAGGATCCAAACCCAGCTAACAGACAACGAAACCAAACTAATAAACCCACTATGAAGGAGTTACTACAATACTCATATAGGGGGACTAAAGCCATCAAACATATGAAACTTATTGAGAACAAATTTATAGCGTAAAAAGCGAGAAAACAAAGTAAAAATTGCAAAAAATAAATAAATAGAGAAAGAAGGGCTTATCATGGATGAAAATATTCATGGCAGTCTCAAGATAAGGTTTATTGTAAAAGAGTGAGGAGAGAAGGAGAGGAGAAGATAGCGGCACGCGAGCATGTGTCCCCTACAGAATAGGGAAACTCGATAAGCAGCTAGAAGCTAGTACGACCAATTCTTGCTTTTGTCGAAAAGATGATTCTTTAGCTATCCATAAATCCACATGTTCATTGGTTATTTGCCACATAAAAATAAAAGTCAATGAAAAGGTTACCCAAAAGTCATTATTTATCAAATACTTCATTATTAAACCAAGGATGTCTTGGCCTACTACTTAAGATTGAGGTGATGTGAACGACAGGTCACAAGTTCGAATCCCCTTCCCCTTCTTTATACTTTGTACTGCCTTCGTGGCTCATATGGATTAAAAAAAAAACCATTATTATATATATTGCTATCTCTAGCTTGATCCAGGACATTAATTTTCCCAATATGCCATCTTGATGTACAATCAATTATTTTCATAAAGTTACCTTTGTGATTTTGGTTATTCTATATTGTGTTTTACTTTTACGCACCAAAATAAATTGATCAGATCGGAGTAAATTACTAATGTAATGTGTTCAAAAATGCACTAATCTGCAACTTTTTAAAATGACTGCAAAAGTCACAAAACTAACGAATTAAAAGTAATTGACTGTTTAAAAATTAATATTAATAGAGAGGATCTAACTCTTTTGGAGGTAAGCGGTCTATTACTAGATCGTTGATGCAGGTGCGCAAGCTAATAAGTTAAGACATTAGGCATGAATAAGTTAGTCTAAAAGCTAAGAATAACGTGAAACCTGCACCAGAGGTCAAATGGCTGATTAAATAAAGCAAGAATTTTTTTAATGTGATAGGAAGGGTTTCTTAAGTGTGAACAAGACAAAGAAATTAAAGAAAAATTTTGGTCCAATGTTCCTTGCATAATTCCCGAAGTATATCCTTATAAATTTTGATAGATAATTTTTGGATGGCTTTTTCATTTGACTTTTATTTTTACGTGTTGGGAGAGGATTTTCCTTTATCATCCCCACATTCTTAAAGACAGTGTCTACTCGTAAAATCAAATCGAATTAACCTGCAATAGGTTCCGATTTGATAGAACTCTTCATCTTATCATAGAATCCTCACTAAGAACCCAAAAACATCCTTATCAGTTAAAAATCTGGAAACTTATAATTACAAATTAATATATTGTCCAAACATAATAAAAAAAAAGTAGTATTATGAAAGTAGTTATATTATTCCTCGTGTATATATATATAGAAGTGAGTTCATATGAGAATACATACTTACATGAGAAATGAGAATAAATTTTACGCGCTATAACTCTTATGAAGATGTGATGTAACTCTAACGAAAAAGTGATGTAACTAAAAAAAAAGAATATTAGAAAAAAAAAATTCAAAAAAAAATTAACTCTAATGAACAAGTGTTGTCACTAATTTTAATCCAATCGTGTGGTTGAGATTTATTCTCATTTCTCATGTAAGGAGCATTCTCATGTGATCTAGCCCCTATATAAGGCGATTTTTCAAGGCACAAAACTTAACAAATCTTCACCTTGACTTGAAAACCGATGAAACAAGATAACTCCACCTTAAACCAAAAAGTGATACTCACCGAAAAACCATAGAACCTCCACCTTAAACAAAATTTCATAAGCCTATATACCCATTGTAGGCAATCCATAAAACGGACATCTTCTATAATTCTGTACCGATGCGTCTTCGAACACAAAAATCAGTATACAAAACCATCACATGGCCTAGATCGAGAGTATAAAGTCATCAACGCCAGTCATGCTTCCTCAAATTGACCAACCTCTCTTCAAATACTTCTTTATCTCAACAACAAACTCAAAGGTAATTCTAAAAACTGAATGACAACAATAATTTCCAAATTGCAATTATACTTAATAAACACAAAAGTACCAAATTTGAGATAAGAAATAGCATAACTAGAAAACAAAAATATCAAATGCATAACCAAGATTGCTAATTTATTAAAAACCCAAAAACAATCTATCATAGACTCCAGAAAAAAAAATCCACCCGGTTTCTCGTTTTACCAAGAGATCTCAAGAGGACACCTAAATATAAAGAGATTGTAGAAACCACAGCCCTCAATCTTGTAACCCTAAAGTGCAAGATCATCATCAAGAACAGCGTCGGCAATATTGGCAGATTGATCCTCATTGGACCTTTCTCCATTTTTCTTCTTTAATTTCCAACACTCAGATTTGATATGACCCTTCACATGACAATAGTTACAGGTTTTGCCTTAATTCTTTCCACCATGAGCAACCAAAGCATTTGTGTGAGCATATTAGATTTAGGCCTTGTTTGGTTGTATATAGGAAGTCATACTTCCTAGGAAGTTATTTTTTCCATGTATTTGAAATTCCTAGGAAGTTTAAAATTGTGTTTGGTTGATAATGGGAAGTAGAACTTCCTATGGGAAGCTCTACTTACCTAGGGGGACCTAGGTAAGTAACTTCCTCCATTTTGGAGGAAGTAGAACTTTCTAGGAAGTGCAAGTTCCCATGATTTTGGCAACCAAACAACTTCATATACTTCTACTTCCTAGGAATTTGCACTTCTCATGATTTATTTTGTCAACCAAACAAGGCCTTATTAACCAATTTGTTATCAATTAAATCTCTCTGAGTTAAGGCCTCTTTAACATCCCGCAAACTCAAATCATTTTTACCATATAATAAGGTATCTCGAAAGTGCTTATACGAAGGTGGTAAAGAACACAACAACCTAATCGCCATATCCTCATCATCGATCTCAACATAAATGTTTTTCAAATCCATAATTATAGAGAAGAATTCGTCTAAATGAGACGCAAGCGATTTACCTTCTTCTAGACTGAGATCATGAAGTCTAGATTTTAGTAGTAGACGGTTGGTCACAAACTTTGTCATATAAAGTGACTCCAACTTCAAGCACAAACCCGCAACAGTCGTCTCTTTGGCAACCTTTCTCAAAACTTCATTAGAAAGACTTAAATGAATCGATGAGAGTGCCTTCAAATCTATCTCCTCCCACTTATCATCCGTCATACACGAAGGCTTTTTGGATGCACCTTCTAGAGCCTTGTGACAACTAGGGGTGTAAGTTCGGTTTTTGGTTTGGTTTTAGGTCAAAACCAAACCAAACCGAAATAAATTCGGTTTTGAAATTTCCAAACTAAATCCAAACCGAAATTCGACTCAATCCAAACCAAACCAAACCAAACCGATATTTTTTTATCTTTCAAAATCCAAACCAAACCAAACCAAATTTTTTTCATATTCCAAAATCCAAACAGAGATTAATGATATATTTTCTATTTTTCGCAACTAATATTAAAAAAACACAAAAAAAAAGAGATTAATGATATATTTTCGTAACTAATATTAAAAAGAATAAACAAAAAAAATACACAGATTAAAACACCTGATTTCAACCGGCGAGAGGAGAGAGAGATAGGGAGAAACGGTGTGCCGGCTGCCGCGTGGGGGAGTCAGGGAGAGCCGAGAGGAGAGGAGAGTCCTAGGGTTTGAGTTTAGGAGAGAGAAATGGCGTGGGTATTGGGTAGGAGTTACTGAGTTAGGACTTCGAAAGATAAGTGGACTGGGCTTGAGATTTATTATTTCAAGTTTTGTGTTTTTAGGCGCGGGGACTACTGGACTTGGGAGTCAGTTTATTTATTTCGGTTTTTTCGGTTTTTCAAAACCAAAACCGATCCAAACCGAAAAACCGGAAAAATAATTTTTTTGAATCCGAACCAAACCGAATTTCAAAAATAAACCAAACCAAATTACTAATTCGGTTTGGTTTGGTTTGGTTTTCGGTTTTTAACCAAATAACTTACACCCCTAGTGACAACCACTTTAAATCAGGTTGACTTTCATCTCTAATTGTCATAGGCCAAAATTTACTTGCCTATCAAGTTTCTCAATATCGAATTTCATTGACATAATCCAAAAATCAAACTTGTTCTATAAACACCTAAGATCTTAAACAACCAAGCTCTGACATCAGTTGGTTAGAAACAGGATGTTGTAGTTTAATTTAATGCATTTCAAAATCAATGGAATAATAAAGGTGAGAAAATAATAAAGATGAACAAAAAAAGAACACAAGAATTTATGTGGTTCAGTAATTTTTGACCTAAGTCCACCGATGGAGGATTAGAGCTTCTTCACTATAATAGAGAATACCAGAGAGAATAATACAAGGAGTCCTAAATTTACCAGAGGCTAAAAGTATTTCTAAAGTTGTGTGTAAATAATGAATACCAGGAAGCCCTTTTATAACATAAGGAACCCCGTACAAAACCCTAAAAGATAACTTAAAAACGAAAAATCGAAAACCGCATGGTCGCCATTGATTTTTCCCAAAATGCTAACGCCTTGGGCCCGATCAGGCGACGTCTGCCCGTTTGTGTTCACGACAAAAGCCCGATCTGATCGGGCGGGTCTGCAAAAACAACATATGACGAACACAAAACTTAACAAATTATTTAAGCGGTTAGATCTGCAGCTGAAAATGTCACATGAATAACTCAGTCATTGGTAACGTATATGGTTGATACATTTCAGTGGTGATTTTGCTATCAGTGCAGCAAATGATCATGGTTACGACGCACTACACAAGAACAATAGATTCCATGGACATTTTCACAATTTTATCCCTACACATATTCCAACAGCAAAACTTTACACAATCCTAGCAACTGAATAGAACATTGCATTAGATCCAATATTCATGCTTAGAAAAGAATGATACTGAAGAATATAGAGGGATCATATGACAACTTTTTTACCAAGTGACGAGAACAACATAGTACGAAAGTTTCTCACCCAAAAGTTTAGATTACGAAGTATAAAAAAATTACGGTTTTTTCACCATATATCCCGGACAATTTTTTATTTGCACCATATACCCTTTCAACTTTCCAAATTCACCATATATCCCTGACGTTTTGAAAAATATCTCAACCTACCCTTATGACTAATGGAAGTCTTACACCGTTAGTCATTAACCCTTAAACCCCCCTCTAACCCTAATTTAACTAACTTAAACCTAAACCTAACCTAACCATAACCCTAACCACCCAACCCCAGCCCTTCCCCCTTCCACCTCAATAGCCCCCCTGAAATCGTTGCACCACCCTCGCACCACCTTTGAAATCGTCGCACCACACTCGCACCACCTCTGAAACCGTTGCACCACCCTCGCATCACCCTCGCAGCACCCCTAAAATCATCGCACCACCCTCGCACGATCCTCGCACCACTCATGAAACCCTCGCACCTCCCTTAAAAATCCCTGCACCACCTTAAAAACGTTGTGCCATCCTCGCACCACCCTCACAGCACACCTAAAACCTCGCGCCATCCTTGCACCTCCCTGAAAAACGTCGCACCATCCTCGCACATCCCCGATAATAGCCCAATTTCAGCCCGCAGCCACCGATTGACAGAAGACAACTTGACAGGTGGAGGGGGTTGCGCGATTTTGTAGGGGGGGGGGTTGCACGATTTTGCAGAGGGATGGGGTTGCACGAGTTTGCTAGGAAGGTGAGGGAGACTTCAGGGGGTGGAGGAAGGATTTTACGGTGCTACGGGGTGTCACAATGGGGAGGAGGTTGCGGTGACGTGGGCAGCAGAAGGGGGAGGAGGTTGCAGCGCTCCAGGTGGCGGAGGGGGAGGGCTTCTGGAGTAATGGGGAAGGGGACTGTAGTGGTGGGGTTGGGGTAGTGGGGTTAGGGGTGAGGATGGGGTTAGGGTTAGGGTATTAGGGTTAGGGTTAGTTAGGTTAGTTAATTAGGATTAGAGGGTGATTAAGGGTTAAGGACTAACGGAGTTTAACACCGTTAGTCATTAGGGGTAAATGGATGTAGTTTTTAAAAGTAAGGAATATATGGTGAATTTCGAAAGTCGAAAGGGTACATGATGCAAAAAAAAAAAATTGTCAGGCGTATATGGTGAAAAAACCGAAAAAATTAAAACCCTACATATACAAAGACGGAGAAATCCTAACAATGAAGAAAAGCACAGCATGCCGTCAAAAACAAACACCAACAATCAAGAATTTCGAGCAAAAAGAGGCAAAATCGAAAATCCTGATTCAAATTCTAGGGTTAGCGTTTTCTAGTTACGAATCTAACAAGGAAATGAAAATTTTAAAGCAGCTTTAAGCAAACTGAAGAGGGAAAAGAAGGTTTTGACGTGCAAAAAATGACAAATCCAAAAAAAATAAAATTCTTTCCTACTAGATTTTTCGCAAGCGTTGGCCGAAAGTTGAGACTTTCGCAGGCTCGCGAGAGGTTGAGGAGAGAGTGAGCGTTGCCGGTGTTTGAGGAGACAGTGAGCATCGCCAGAAGAAAACTATGCGCCCCAGAGAGAGAGAGTGGTAAGAGCATGAGAGAGAGAGAGAGAGAGAGAGTTGAGATACACAGCGGTGAGATTTGAGAAGTGTAACTTGTGGACTGTATGAGCGTGGATAGATTGACGGGTTGGAGTTATTTGGGGCGTTAAAGGGATGCGATTAGCCCTAAATCGCAGCCCTTTATCTTAAAGGGCTGTGTTTTAGGGTTAACCTCAACCTTCACATTAAAGGTTGCAGATTTCAATAAAATCGTGGCCCTTAGCTTGCCTTCATTCCATTAGTGCTAGCTTAATTTCATTCTCAAATACATTGAAGTCTTAATAGAAGTAATTGGTTTCTAGATTTGTTCTACAATTGGAAATCTTTCTTATCTATTCTTCATTACTAGCCTACGATGTTTGCTTCTATTATGGTGATTATGTTTTCCCCAATTGTGTGTGAGTAGTTTACTTTCTAGGAATTTGGGGATATATGTATGCATATGAGGGATTGATTTAATAATTATTTAATTCATTGAATAGTTTAATTCTCGCTATTGAGTTATTTATGTTAATCTACAAGTTTGGCCAACTGTGTTGATTATTATTGCAATACAATGTTATAGACGAAGAGGTAGGTAGGATTTTGTATAGGTTCTCAATAGCAGGCTTAGCGATCTATGACCATGCAAGAGCAGCTCAATGAGTTTCGAGCGAGGTAATGTTCGAGAGAAATTACATGTGCCCTAGCTAGTTAGATTGATTTATTAAGTTTCTTCATTCATTATTGATTTCCTGAATTGCATACATAATAAACCGTTTCCCTAGTGTTTTCCTTATTTAATATTTGTGATTTAATTATTTGCAAGTAGTTTAGTAAAAAACTTTTTTTATCTGATTTAGTTAGCATAACATTAGAGTTCGGACGTTATAGTATAGTTATCTCCCTGTGGATTTGATCCTGGCTTTTGCCTGACAATTACTTTTTTTTAGAATATGTCTCCATTGAGGCATAGGAGTTTGGGAGCTCACAAGGAAGCACTTTAAATAATTAAATAAGATTATTTATTATAGCTGCAAATGATGGTTGAAGGTTGTAATATTGCCATGCACTCGTTAGCTTGGTTATTTAAGAAGAGGGGTGTAATTTTGATTATAACTTACTTGAATACAAGTTATTTGTGTCCCCGAAAACAAAAAACTTTTGAAATTGATGCCCCAAAACCAAAACTTTCAATATTATTAAGTCCTCAAAATCACAAATAAACCAAAATTTAGATCCTACAATGGATAATTTCTTGAGTAAATAGTACTTTCTCCTAGACCTAGTAGTGGGCCGGGATGATCAGTAGGTGGCCCGATCTGGCCAGACTAATGGAAGGCCCGAGTTTGTTAGAACACGACTGGGCCCGGTGGTCTTTGAGCGTTTCACAGAAGTGTCGTAGCTATAAAAAAAATTGATGGCCGATTTATGCATGAGCATGCATCCGGACCGTGCAATCCTGCTTTTAGCACGAGTGACCCGCAAGAGGCACGAATCGGGCCCCAAGGCATATGGACCTGATCATGCCATGGTTTTGTTTTGGTAGGTCCCTTTCGGTAACCCCATGGTAAGAAAAATTTCCTTTGGACTACCCTCGCACAGGACGACTCACCCAGAGGCCCAACAAGCCCCAATCCCCCCCTCACCCGAACGATATTGAAATTTTCTCTTCTACCAAGATTTAAATTTTGGTCTCCCATGTAGCTAGGGGTGAAAGTTCCGTTTACGGTTTGGATTAGGGCCTAATCCAATCCGATCCGAACAAAATTTGAATTTTAGTTTTCCAATCGGAATCAAAACCAATTAGAGTTCAAATCAGATCCAATCCAATCTGATTTTTCATACTCTAGATTAGATTCAATTTGAAAATCCGATTTTTTAAAACTTAGTTTTTCGATGAAATAAATTAAGCACAATATCTGCCTAGTAGATTTAGGAAATGAGGAATTAAGTGCTGTTAGGGTTTTAGGGGATGGGTTGAAGTGCTACGCCTAATGGGGTATGGACTAGGCTTTTTTCTAAAAAAAAAATCAATTAAGCACTTAAGCCTAATCCAGATACACAATACAAGGCATATTACTATTTGGTTGTATGGGATTTTTGGATCCAATTACCCTCAATCCAATTCGATCCGAGAATCCAATTTTTCAAAAATGTTCAATCTGAATCCAATTTGAACACAATTCGAATCCGGTTGTATTGGATTTTGAATTTTAATCGAATAACTTTCACCCCTACATGTAGCAGATAGGAAGCCATATCATTGGACCCAAGGATCCTTGATCCACGATTTATTAGTTCTCAAAGTTGTCCTGGCACGACACATCCTGCACTTAACAATACGGGCCAAGGCACAACCTGCTACAGTGTCTCAGCCAGTCGGCTCGTCTTGTGAGATGGCACTGTCCAGCTGTGCACAAGTCTACTTTCTCCTCCAAAATTATTGCAATACTTGTCTTTTTAAGTATTCTTTAATTAATGAAACACTTCTATACATGGAAAAAGAGATATACCTACATATGGAATCACTTACACTAAACAATTTCTTTCTCTCCTTATTTTAATATAAAAATTTAACACACTATCTCACTTCCACCTCCGTCCTAAATCTTCGTGTCAAAAACAAGTGTTGCATTAATTAATGCAGCGGAGGAAATAGCTTTTAGATAGTTGCCTTAATTTACAATTCTACATCCTAAATACCAATTGTATATATATGTCTCTTTAATTTAGTGATATCAATAATAAATTTGTGATTTGTGAAGTTTCCTACTGACATTCTCTACGATTGTGGCTGATTCTTAACCCATCGGCACCTCCACCTTATCTAGAGCCAAATGAGTTCCAAGGGTCGTGGTTGGTCTAGAAAGGTCAACTCAGAAGCTTGGATTGCTCTAAACTCATTGCTAACACTTATGGTCCATTTGGTAAGAAGGCATAAATGGTGGAAATGGTAATGCATTATACCATAAATTGTGCTAAAAATCCAATATCATTACCTATGGTAATGCTACTTTATCCCAAGATATCCATTTTCTTCCTAAAATCTCATTACTATCCATTACCATTTACCACTTGACAAAGTGGCATTGTATGGTAATGGAAATATATGAAGGGAAACCCCTATTTTGTGAGAAAGTTTCATTCCCATGGTCATTGACATGAGAACTTCTTTATAAATTTACACTAAATATCATTACCATTATTACCACTAACCAAACGGGTCGTCAAGCCACGATGTTGACACTTCCTTTTCATTGCATGGATCTCTGGATTAGTGGCTGGAGAAATATGGTCTATTGCCCAAGCCGAATGGAAAGTGATCAATAGTGGTACCATTGAGAGCAACTAGCCTTCATATGCACGCGATGCGTGCGTTAATTTCAAAATTTGTTATTCTATTAGATACTCCATTCGTACTTTATTTATGATTAAACTTAAATATGAAAAATTCAACAGTTAGATGAATTTAGATATATTAATTCGCTAATGTAAAAAAATAAAAAGGTTGTGAGTGATTGTTAACATTAATTTTTTGTGAATGAATATTGAACAGAAATAACAAAAATAATGAGTCGGTTTAACTGAATTAAAGAGTATCAAATGTAGTGAATGTTCAGACTTTTCATATGCACGTTATGTATGCCATATTTTTTTATAAGGTATAAATATTTTGTCCATTTAATTTTTGATTGAAGCATTTGATGCATATACCATTTTAAACTTGTTTTAAATGGCAAGTTGGAATGAGAATTTTTAAATGATTTGCTTTTGTAATTTTTTTCATTCCATTAATTAGATCATTAAGGGTATTTTAGTCACTTCAAAAGAGGACACCACACCTCCTACCTTGGCTTATATAATAAAGATAATGGTAATGGGTCGGACTTGAGCACTGATCTGTTCCATGAAGTTGTGGCGAGCCCAACTAATTCAAAATCATAGTTAAGGCTCAATGTGAACCCTTCACCAATGAAGAAACTCTTGTGATTCACATAAAGACAAAATAAAGGTCAATTCTAGTTATGTTTTGGGTAAAATTAAAAAGAGAATCTCATTTTTCACTTTGTTATCTTTCTACATACTATATTTTGTACATCCAAAATCTACTTTGTTCATCCATTTGATTTCTTTTGTATATCCAAAAATTATATTTGCACATCCATAATGGTTTTGTATCTTATATGAATTATTTCCAAAAATATTGTATTAGTACATCCATATTATAATATGTACATCCATATCTATATTTGCACAATAATTATGGTTTTTTCATCTTACATTTATTAATATATTTATATTTTGTACATCCAAATATTACATATCACATCTATAAATCATGACACATCTTACTTGCTTTAGTTTTTCCAGTAAATCCAAAAATATATGTTTACACATCCATAATATTATTATTAAACATCCAAAAATATATGTCCGCATATTTAAAGATGACAAAAAATAATTAAGAAAATTTTACATAGAAAAACTAAATAATCATAGTTACTTTTACTAGAGAGATGTCGACCATAACTCTTTGAGTCTTTGTTCACTCCCGAACAGTTTGATAAGTTTCTCACAAATATGGACCAACTGGTTAAAACTTAAAAGTGTCTTTCATAGTTTCGTTGTCTTAAGATTAGCATATGTCATTTTATTGTCCTAGCAAATTAAAGTGTCTTTTTTTTTCTAGAAAAATGATCTTGATTGGCAAACGAACAAAAATTCAAAAGCCTTTGATTTTTTTTTTCTTTTTCAGATATGTCATCAATATTTGTACACTTCTCCAATACTTTGTTGAAAGTTTAGAGATAACAAGAAGAGAATAGATAGAATTTCATCAAACTAATATATTACTCATATTCAACGTAACATACAAAACAGTAAAGACTCCTAATTTATAGAAATAAGGATAACCAACTAATCCTAATAAAGAGGAACAATATTCCCATAATCCCATGATTAAAGCCACTACATACTGCATGTACTCCCACTACTAACATTACTAATTCCAACTAACCTAACAAACTCCACGTTTGAATCATTAATCTAACATACTTGACGGAAAAAACTTTATCTATTCAGTGGGACAACCCACTACTAATAGAAATAAATAAATAGTGAAATTTAACTCATCAGATATAATAGTTTTTTAATTCTCTATTTTTAGTGGGTTAACTACCTGTTGTAAAATTGTCTTCTCCCCATGAGACCATGACCTATAAATAATCTTATATTTACCACAAAATTGAGCACCCATGTGCTTTGCAAGTTGCAACCCAATTGCTCCTCCCAAAAAGATAAAACACTCAAAAAGAAAAATACAGTAACTTCTTTTTACGGGTAAAGACACAGTAGCTTAAATATTACCGCTAGTAAAAAAATAAAATAGGCTGTAAAGCAAAAAAGTAGATGAAACAAATAAATATCTAAACCCTAATAGTAGTACATAGTAAAAGACAAAAACACCCTTCAAACTTGATTCTTCAATTATTTCTGTAACGAAGCAACGATTCAAGCCTCTGCAATTTCAACTGCTGCTTAAATTTATGAATAAAATCATCTGCCTTTGAATCTACCCCTTCTTCATCTTCACGCTTCAACGACGTCGTTTCCTTAACTTCAGCTACCTCATCTTTTTTCCTAAACAACGACGTCGTTTCCTTCACCTCTGGTACTACCACCTCCTTTTCCTTTTTTACCGCAGTAACTTCTTTCTTTACTTTTTTATTTACCTTCTTCTTAACCTTGACCACCTTCTCCTCCGATTTCCGGTCCTCTGAATCAGAATCAGATTTATTCTCTCTCCTCACGTGATGAGTCACACCACTGTCACGTGCTTCCTCTTCATTTTCAGTTCCATTACCTCGGCCGAATTTAAACGACGTGACACGTTGCAGAAACGACGGCGCACGTGTGAAGGTAACCGTTGCAGGATCCGACGCGTGCGACTCAGAATAGTAATTAGAGAAGTTGAAGGATGCGACACGTGAGAAGAGAGAGGGCGCACGTACGAGCTGAGGTGGTGGTGGTACAAGAGAAGCTCCGTCGTCTGGAGATTGGTGATATTGATGATGATGATGAGTTTCTAGATTGTTCTTGGAGTTGTTGTTGTGGTTGTTGTTGTTGTTGTTGTTGGCGAGGAAGATTGTAGCGAGGAGAATGTTGAGGAGAACGAAGAGAGAAGTTGGGGTCAACCATGGTGCTATTAGCGCAGCTACTTCTGTTTCTACCATTCTTGTATTAATTGTGAGAGAAACTAGAGAGAGAAAGAGAGAAATGTGAGTGGGAGTAAAATGATGTGGAGTGTGATAAGTGAAAGGGGATCTTGGAGTATATAAAGAGGATATTGGTGGAGTATATAATAACTGGAATATAATAATTATGAAAAGTTGCGTTATTTTGCTACTTTGACAAACACGGTATGTTTGAGAATTACTAGTTTTTACTCCCTCCGTTTCATATTAATCTACACACTTTGACATTTTACACTATTCACAAATTACACTTTGACCCTCGTTTGTGATTTATACGTGAATAAAAACATAGTCATGTCACATGTGGGATCTTGTTAGATTCGTCTTAGTATGTATTTTTTTAATATGTACTTTTTATAATTTTTACAAATACAAAACTAAAGATATATGTCCCCAAAGTTTTACATTGGCATACGTAAAAAGTGTAAGTGTGTAGATTAAAATGAAACGGAGGGAGTAAGTCTTAGGCATTGTTGTTAAAATTCCGATTCAAATCTTACGATCCTATAATTTTACGATTCTACGATCTAGAAGAAACTCATCGATCATAATCCTACGTAGGATCTTAATTTAGTATGACTCCATTATCTTATCCTATCGTAAAAAAATTATAAAGTGATTTCACATATTATATTTATCCTATTAGATTTTGATTGTGTGTTATTTCAATGTTATACTATTGACAAAATATCACCATTTGTTAATGAAATAAGTCAGTATTAATTTTTATAAATTTTTAACATGAGTTTCTCACCATATTCTAACACAATTATCTTTATTTTACGGAATTGTAGGATCTTACAATCCTACGATCCGATCTCACCGATTCGATCCTACCAACACCTACGATCCAAAGTAGGATCCCGATCCTGAAAACATTGGTCCCGGGTACTTATATTTTTTTATCTATTATTTAATAACTTAATTTTAAATTTATTACACCATATATCACTTGGTGTAGTGGTAAATGTATCTTAATTCTTATCAATAGGTTATTAATTTGGTCCTTTAAACTTCATCTCCTGATTCGTATTCTCGAAGAACAACAATAAGATATGATCAACAATCAAGAATAAGTCGTAACGCTACCCAATTAATTACAAATTAGAGGACTCTAACGATCGTGGTGCATTTCGAAAGGAGTGATGGAGCAAGGGGATGACTGCAAAAAAGAAATCAAATAAGAAAAATAAACTTTATAGCTAGAAGTAAGCATTAACTGCCACATTACTAATTACAACACATATCTATAATTTTGTAGAAACATGAATCACTAGGAGATGTTAGATTAGATGTTAAATCTTTGAAAATCCTCACTTGAGGTTAGGGGTTCGAGCCCAATTTTCAACATATATATTTTTTAAAATAATGATCACCTGGAGCATTGTCGGTTAAGACACGTGGGAAAATTTTAGTGGTAGATTGAGAGTGCTACATAGCGCATAGACGTTGTCAAACATGCCTTTTAATACATATTTACTAGTTATTAGGTCGGGCTATCCTGGGTGAAAAAAAATTTCATTTATTAATATAATACTTTATGATAATAACACTAAATACAACTTAGCCTAGTGGTTAAAACTTTAGCATATGTACTTGAGGTCTTGAGATCAAACCCTATACTATGCAATTTCTTAATTTTTTTTTATTGTACATGGATTACATGAACTAGAGCTCCCTAAGGAGAGCGCCACGTGGCACAGTTTCTTGTTTTCGCACGCCTTTTAATATATTTGTAATACATTGGGCTCCCACTTCCCAACCTTCTTGTCGGAAGTTCAATTCTAATCAGTTTTAGATGGGAAATTTTACGTGATGGTCCTTAGTTTTGGAAATTTCTACATGGTGAATCTTAAAATTTTGGATTACACAACGTGACCCTATGATATTGTTTTACAAAGAAAAATGACATTAATGACTTTTTCCATTTTTAATAACTTTTTTCATTCATTTTTGAGGTTAATCAACTTTTAAGACCCTTGATTCAAATTAAAACTTTTAAAAAAACCTAAATTACCCAACCTCCCATCCCCACCCCCTCCCATGTTCCCACCCCATCCCCACCCCTCCCCTCCCCTGCCCTCAAAACTACCACCACAGCCGAAACAACCCCCTTCCCTCTCCTCCCTTACCTCGAAACCACCCACAACCGAACCGCCCCTCCCCCCTCCCCATTCTCACACACGAAATTACCCCCTTTTCTCTCTCTCTCTCAAATATCAAAAGTAACAGGAATGTTTTTAGGGGTAGGGGAGGAGAGGGGATGGGGTGGCAGTGGCTGGGAGGGTTTGTTTCGGGGGTCAGATAGGGGAGGGGAGGGGTGGTAATGGCTTGGGGGATGGTTTTGAAGGTCGAGGGAGGGAAAGGTTGGTTTCGAAGGTGGGGATGGGAGGGGAAGGACTGGCAACAAGGGAGGGGGTGGTTGCAGTAGCTACCAAGAAAGGGAGGGAGGCGGGGCTAGGGTGGTAATAGGGAAGGGGGTTGGGGTTGGGTGGGGTTTGGTTTAGATTAGGTTATTTTAACAAAAGTTAATTTTAAGTATTTATTAATGAGATTGAATGGTTTTACAAATTGATCAACTACAAAATTAGATGGAAATAAAAATTCATTAATGTCACTTTTCTTTGTAAATCAATATCATAAGGTCACGTTGTGTAATTCAGATTTCAAGAATTCAACATATAGAAATTTCCAAAACTAAAGGCCAACACGTAGAATTTCCAGATTTTTGGGACACTTGTGTATGGATATTTACTTGCGGGTTTCAGTCTCTGGAAGCTTTCTAATGGAGTCGGATTCCCTTCTTACCCTTTAACTCATGAGAGTTGAGTCTACTTGGACTAGTTTATTACTAAACAAAAAATAAATAAAAAATCACGTTATATTGTCATTTATGATTCTACCTCATCTATCTATACTATTCCCTCAGTTTCTTAATAGTTTTTTCATTTTTTCAATATATACTTCCTCCGTTTCTAAATAAGTGCAACATTTGCATAGTGTTTACTATTCACAGTTTAAACTTTAATTAGCTTTGGTGATTTACATTTTAGGAAAAACATAGTCATGTGGGATCTTGTTAGATTCATCATAATGTGAATTTTGTTAATATAACTTTTTATAATTTTTACTTATTGATAATTGAAGATAGTAATGGTTAAAATAATGCATTGGCAAACGTGAAAACAAGAAGTGTTGCACTTATTTAGAAACGGAGGAAGTATTAATCAATGCACATTTTATATCAATAATATCTCTAAACACACACACACACACACACACACACACACACACACACACACACACACACACAATTGACACTACTGATAAGTAAGAAAATCTTCCAAAAAAATGTATTTCAATTAATAAGAAAAAGCATAGTAATGTGGGGTCTTGTTTGATTCGTCATGTTGTACATTATAAAAATTAACTTGTATAATTTTTACTAATATATAATTAAAGATTTTAATGATACAAATATGCATAGGCAAACGTGAAAATGAGAAATGAAAATACATTGATGGACGAAGGGATCGGAATAATATACTATCAATTGTTTTGTTATTTGATGATATTTATTACTTGTTAGAATTTTATTTTTTGTGGTAATATATGTGAATGGCTAAATTCATCCCCATATTTTCCTTCCTAACATCCTCATACATACTTTTATACGTGGTCTTTTTTTCCTCCCATTTATCCACTTTCTTTCTCTCACTCATATACTATGTTTGGTTCAACATTTTGGACTCTATCAAACAAAATCAAATACCTACTCTATTTTTTCTTGTTTGGTGCTAATCATAGACTCCCCTATTTTGTTATCTTCCCTTCACCCTAAGTAACAAATCCATTTGTTAGTGGTTCTTTTTTTTTTTTTTTTATAATTATCCATTTGTTGGTAGTTAATAGTAATAATTGATATTCCCTTCCATTTCAAAGTTGAAGCAAATGCCCAATAAATATAATAAAGTTTTATTTTCATATATACACTCTTATACTTACTCTATTTTAGAACGTTTCAAAATAAGTGAAACATACCTTAAATGAAAAAAAGAAAGTGACAAAATGACAAGAGTACTCATCATAAACTTGTGTGGTTTGCTTTTCTCTCTCCTACTTTTGATAACATAAAAGGATATTTTATGAGTTTTTGGCTTTTGAAAGTGATGTTTATTAAATTTTGTGTCAAATTCCTATGTTTCACTCATTATGTAACGGAGGAAGTATTAGATTTTAATTGTTTTTCCATTTCATAACTTGAACAAAATAACAAATATGCTCTTACTCTACCTTTCTCCCTTCTGTGCGCTCTCTCTTTCCTCCATACGTACCCTTTCATCTTCCCTCTTATTACCCTGTCATCTTCCCACCATAAAAACAAAGATATAATAATAATGGATGTAGTAATGTGGGAAAGGTACGTTGTTAGATACTCCTACTTTTTTAACTTTAGTTCTTTATATTTTTTTACGTGTGTTTTGTCTTTTATAGATCTATTATATAAATTAACTCAGGACGGTGAAATATTTTATGTCTTTGAGTAGGTTGGAAAAGTCCCGGGCACATCACTAAGGGAGTAAGGGTTGGTTCTCTGGTTGGAATATAAAAGAAAATGTTGTGCAACACATGTAGAGTTTATCTCTTCCTATATAATTAGTTTTATCCAAAACCCTAATCTATATGTGAACGTGATGTGGATTGTGGGGATAGAAATTCGTACTCAGATTGACTTAGACTTTGGAGTATCATTAGCAATGAGACAATGACCCAGACAAAATGGGTTCTTTTTTCCTAAGTGGAAAAAATGTCCAAATATAAGACCATCATTTTGGGGTATATATATAGAAAGCATGAACATGAATATATCTTGGTTATCTATGTATATTTTGAGTTTCCTGTTTGAATGTCGTAATCGCATATATATTACAATTATTTTTTTTGCTCGGATGATGCCTCGAGTCTGTTACAATAAACAAATATATTATTATTTTTAAATTTCATAATTTATTTTGCTACTTTTCGTATTTTTTATCCATTAAGAAATTGAAAAATTCACGTTACGACGTTATAAGTTAAATTTTTTTGAAAGGTTTGAGTTTGAAAACAACACTTTAAAAGGAATTTTGGTAAGAGAATATGATATCACTATTCTCTTGTAAGTTACATAAAAAGAGTGTTAAAGATGTATATATACTTGTTTAAGTCTTTTTAGTTAATTATAATTATTACAAGACTTCATCATATTTTATTTCAAACATTAGACAGCAAAGTCATAATGTATTGATGGTTAAACTCTTACTTTTCGTTTCAAAGATCACGTGTTCAATACCTTTCACTTACACATATTTTTAAAAGTGAGGAGTACACATAGATATAAAACATTTGCATTGGAAATGTGAGGAGAGTGCCACGTGGCACATAAGCTTCTTTTGCACGCCTTTAATATATTTGTATAGATGACAACTAATAAGAATTATTTATTAATTAACAAAGAGAGAGAGTTTTGTCAAAGTTCACCTTCTGACTAGAAGACAACTCATAGAGGCCAGAGAGTGTGTTGAATAGCCTCCGAATCCTGCAAAGAAGCTTTGGAAAAAATGATACAGTCATCAGCAAACAACAAATGATTAACAGAAGGCGCTGTAGGAGCTAATTTGATACCCTTCAAGCTCTCTCTCTCTCTCTCTCTCTCTCTCTCTCTCTCTCTTCAGCTCTTCTCAACACGTGGGAAAAAATTTCAGCACACAGGATAAAAAGATATGGAGATATGGGATCACCCTGTCGTAATCCTCTATATGGAACAAACTCAGCTGAAGGCTTCCCATTAATCAGCACTGCAAAGGACACAGTCCGCACACACTCCATCACCCTACTAATCCAACTCGTGTCAAAACCAAACCTCACCAAAGCCGTATCCAAGAAATCCTACTCAATCCTGTCATAGGCTTTAGACATGTCGAGCTTCAAAGCCATAAAACCTGTCATACTTTTGTTTTGCTTCATATGGTGAAACAACTCAAAACCAACCAAAACGTTGTCTGTAATCAGGTGAAAGCACTCTAATTGACAGAAACAATTTGATCAAGAAAAGTTTTCAGCCTATTAACCAACACTTCCAGTAAGGGGGTTCCTTCCTCTCGTAGGGAGGCTATCTCAAATCTACTTGGTGTTCAGGAGGTTGATATTCATGGTCGTTACATAGGTTTGCTTACGGTGGTACGGTGGGTCGATCCAAAAAAGTGATAACTAGAGGGGTTAAGGAGAAGATTTGGATGACGCTTCACAAGAATGGAAGGGGATGGTGCTATCTAAAGCTGGAAGGGAGGTCATGATAAAGGCTGTGGCCCAATCTCTCCCTACCTACGCGATGAGTGTCTTTAAGTTTTCGTCCTCTTTTTTTGATGAAATTCGTTCTCTTACTTCTCAGTTTTGGTAGGGTAAAAAAAAAAGCTGAAAGAAAGATTAATTGGGTTACGTAGAGAAAGTTGTGCAGAGAGAAACGGGAGGGAGGTTTGGGTTTTCAAGATATGAAGTTCTTCAATTGGGCGTATTTAGGAAAACAAGCATAGCGCGTAGTGATGAATGCGAGTAGTTTGATTGCTCAAATATTCATGGCTAGATATTTTCCTAATACTTCTTTCTTGAAAGCGGAGTTGGGTGTGAACCCGAGGTATACTTGGAGGGGTATTTAGGAGGCGAGATGGGTGCTTAGAAGGGGAATGAGGTGGACAGTTGGGCATGGTGAGGCTATCAAGTATTGGAAGGACCCTTGGCTCCTGGGTATGCAGACTAGGAAAATAATTTCACCTAGAGGAGATGCTAATTTGGAGGTGGAGGTGGAGGTGAAAGTTTTAATTGATCCAATTAGTAAGGAGTGGAAGGTTGACCTTTGTTAATCAACTATTTTTTCCGTTTGAGGTTAAGAGAGTATTGAGTATCCCATTGAGTTGTAGATTGTCGGAAGACAAGTTGTGCTGGGACTTAGAAAAAGATGGAAATTATTCGGTTCATTCCACTTATAAAGCTTTGGTGCATGATGAGAGGATAATGGATGTGGAGGCTTCGTCGGCAGCTTCAGATTTGTGGCGCATCATATGGGGGGGTTGCTGTTTTACCGAGGGTAAAGCTCTTCGCCTGGAGAGCTTGTATGGAGGCTCTTCCGACCAAGTGTGGTCTCCATGTCCGTTTTCCAGCAATTGGGGAACATTGTGGAGTGTGTGGGGAAGCTGAAAAAATGGCCTACATGCTTTACATAGTTGCGGCTTGGCGCGAAGCGTTTGGGACATGAGCTCACCAGCTAGTTCGATTCCTGATGGGTATGGGAGCTTAGTGGAATGGTGGGGTTGTTATTTAAAAATATTGGAGGAGGATGTGGCTGTTTTCCTCACGCTTAGTTGGGTGAGATGGGGGGCACGCACGGTGCTGGCTGGTGATGGAAGGAGAGTGTGGTGCGCCGGAGAGTATCCTAGTTTATGGCCTGGAGATGGTAAAGGATGTGAAAGAGGCGTAGTATGATCGTGTGTGGGGCGTGATACAACGGGGGACTGGGCATCCAACAACGTGGGTGAATCAAGAGGATGGATGGTTAAAAATTAATGTTGATGCGGGAAAATTGGGTGGGGTACTAGGTTAGCATTGGTGTGCAGGGATGAAACCGGGGCAGTGATGGGCTGTGCCACAGTGCAGCAAGGGGTATGTTGGGCGGTCCAAGTTGCTAAAGCTAAACCGGTCCTAGCAGGAGTGCAGTGGGGAATCAAATTAGGAGGCTCGAAGTTGTTGCTGGAAAGAGATTGTCTCGCAGTTACACAAGCTCTTAGGAGTGGTGTCGTAGGTTCTAGTGAGTTTTATCTTGTTATTGATGATATTATTGCCTTGTCTGCTAGCTTTAGCTCCATTGTTTGGTCTTTTGTAAAGCGCTCCGGCAACAAAGTTGCTCACTATTTAACCGATTTTCAGCCGATTGACCTTGGTTGGCGTAGTTGTGAGGATGATGTTCCAGATAGCGTTTTGAATATTGCTTGTTCTGATTTCATCGAGTAACCCTCTTTGGGTTTTCCCCTAAAAAAAAAGAGAGGGTTGATAACAAAAAAAAATTAAACTAATTAATTTGAGAAGCATTAAATAAGCCGCAGTCATATTTCTTGATTATAAATGTTTCTCTTTATATGTTTTGCGGAATAGTATATTGAAAAATCCTTTCAAATTTTAGTGTCAATTGGTAGTTGAATAGCCACTCCTCGCCTTATTTCAAGGCTCTTAATTTGATCATAATCGTACCCCCTCAATTAGATGAATTTTTATCTTATAACTATTTAGTCATTGTTAACTAAATGGAAATGTTTATGCCTTAGGCTCATTTTTTTTTTTGTCTCTTGTTAATCAATTAGTCTACAAATAGAGGTGAATATGGACATCACATATAACGTGTTGTTAATACATGAAGGAAATTAGGAGTTTGAGGTCGCAAAATCTACAACTAGCCCTATAGTATTGATGGTTGAATCGGATTTTTTTAGGCATATGAGGTCCAATGAATGTGAAGAAATGAATTATTTATAGATAAATATTCATCTGTAACACCTTATTTATTTTTCAAAGTGATCAAAATTACCTTTAATTTATTCAATCCATTACTTATGAGTAAGGTGCTTTCTTAAAATAAAGTAAACAAGAGTAAACGATGGGCACAATAATAAAAAAAGGCAATTTTTTTAGGGGAAAATGAGCAAGTTAATATTAAGATAATGACAACATGTCCATGAGTACATAAGGGTTCATTTCAATATGATAGTGGTTAGGCGGGTTGAAGCAAGCGATACACTTAGATCAAATGTAAGCAAGGAAACTTAATTATTAGTTTTTTTTAAAATCAACACTAAAATTAAAGCTTTTCATAAATAAGCATATATCCAATATTCTTTTAGGGTTTTGCTGATATTCTTTGTAGTTTTAATGAAACATTTGATGGTTTTTCTTTTACAAGTAAGAAATAGGTTTTCCACGTTAAATTTGTATTTGTCATTACTCTAAATTTTTCGTTCCTTAGATTTGTTTATACTATTTCTTTCTATTATGCTTCCGCATCAGTCGTAACAACAACTATGTGTATCCTAGTTGTAAAAGGTCCTCGATATTTTAATCATATGTTTAGTGGTAGGTGTTTGGTCCATTTTATTCGTCTGTAAGCTTCAAATGAACAAAAATAGTCCTAACTCCTACAAAAACAAATATAAGCAGAAAAAAATCTTAAATATATCTAAATTTAGGTGCTTCAAGAGGACATTATAGATTCATAGCAAGACTTCCCCGTCGCATTTGATACTTGCCAATTGCCGTTATCAAGTAGACCTATCATTTCTATTTAAAGAATAATTAGAATTATATCATTTTATTTTCGTTGGTGCAATATCATTTCCCTTTAAAGAAGAATTAGAATTATCATTGTATTTTCGTTGGTGCAATAATTCATCAGGACTTTAGTTTGTTAATATTGCCACATAAGTCTTGACGCGAAATAGATTATACAGTTCATCATCAAGTGGGACGAAGTCAAGGACAACTTCAGTTTTTTAATTCTACCATTACCACAAATATAATTTTCATTACACGTCAGGATACAATCAGTTAATAAAGTAGAGTAGTAGTTACCACATACTCATACTCTATGTTTGCTATGAAAGCTCTTGCTTTGAAGATATTATTATATTTTCGTGTTTACTTACGTCAAAAAGACTTGCTTGTTTTCATGTGATCTGAATTTTCCAAACTTGAAGAAATTTGCTTATTCTTTTGTCTGTATGTATATATTAGTCTCTTGATTCCTACATTTTTTTTAAAGGTAAGATGAAGTCCCTTGTAAAGAAGGGGGGAAATTGGGGATCCCTCGTTGCAAGGGGTGAGACTCGATCCCTTGACGACCTCTAGGATCGGAAGTAATGTCAATATCACTAGGCTATCACTTACTGCTCCTCTTAACCCCTACATGATGCACGGAAAGTTGACAAACTAATTATGTATTCTTTTTTAAGTGAACATTACAATAGTAGTTGAATAAAGATCAATAGACTGTAAATAACTTCAAATTCATTAAATTGTAAATCGTATAATTGAATGTATTACAACTTATATGTTTTGAAAAATTTCTTTATAGACTACATTGGTTGTAGTTGTACATACATTATTTTCTTTATAAATGAATGAGAATTTTAAGTCCTTTTTTTACTCGTCACCCTAGAAACTGCAACATAGAATTGAACATGGTTGAAAACAAGTCTTGAAAGATACAAACCTACATGCTTTAAAGATTGTCCCTGACTTTTATTTATAATCATAGTAAAACACACCATTAAAGGAAATTGTCTTTTTTGAAATTTGATTGGAAATTTCGTTGAATCAGATTGTGTGAGTGCCATTCTTGGGATGAACATTTTCTCATCGACATTACTGCCGGATATGACGATGATAGCCTCAATGAAACGATATCGCCTAAATGTCTGACAACTAATTTGTGCCATTACACAATCATGTTGCCTAATCAATATTTCTAAGAAGCATGATCAGTGCACCAACCTTCAACCTTATACTGTGATTTGGTAAGCAGAATTCATTTTATTGCATTGAGGAATTCAGTTGAATAAAGTTCATGGATCTCAACAAAGTTCCTTTCTTCTTTGCTAATTGCATTTGAACTAAAGTATTCTTTTTCCTTTTCGGGGATGGTAGACAATACATGATCATTAACTGTCTCAACTACCTCATTTGTCGGAGCAAGAATAGCTCTTTCTTGAAAGTACTTTGCTTCCCATAGATGATTTGTAAGGCAAGGATATGTGCTTTGTACAATTGCAGAAATAGGGTATTTTCCTCCATCAATACAAATATCATCACTAATATCAATGACACCTGTTCCATCACTCGACTCTCCAACGTTTGCAATACCCCATGTATCTATTTATTTTCTAAAATAAATATTTTAAGAAAAGGGTATTTTAGTAATTTCACTTGTTTTAATTTTTTTTTGGCGGGAGATGGCATTAAGTTTGGATTTGTCAAGCTTTTGATTTTAAATCATAGTTAAAATTTTATCAAATAAGTTTTCAAACAAAAAAAAGTTTGGAAATAAATTTTGCAAAATAAATAAATTATTAAGCCATTTATTTTGACATGATTGTACTAAATGGGAGGGGGGGGGGGGTTGGTTTCCTAAAACTTCCAAATTTATGATGGGGGTTACAAATCTTGGTTTAATCTCCTAATTTATGGTGAAAGTTACAGACTATTTAATTTTTGAAATTAAGTACTACCTATCCTACTCCTATAAATACCCCATACCTTAATTCATCTTTTCCACACAAAAACATTGAAGAATCCATACTCTCTTACTTTAAGGTTCTTCATTCTCTTCTTAATCTATTCTAGTTTTACATTACTTATTCAAGTTCCAACTTTCTTTGGGTTAAGAAAAAGATTTTCATGTTTCTTACTCAAAAATATTATGCTCATAATAGGTCATTCATGTTTTAATTTATGATTAATTTAAGTTCATGTGATGAGTTACTTATTGGTTGGTTATGAGAAAACTCAAGCATAAGAAAAAGTAAACATACTAGTATACTCTTTGTGCAAGATCGAGGTACGTTATGTAGCTAGATCTTTCGAATGTGGTTTTATGTGGTAAATTTGTTTATTGATTTAATGATTGGATTGCTGGTTTGAAAATTTAGTTTGAAATGACTACAATTTTTTATTATTCAGTCTTAGAGGTGAAAAGAAGGAATGATTTTATCAATCAAGTTTATATAAAAGTTTTCTTATCCTTTTTGGAAATTAAATTATTTTTTACAAGGAAAGGTTGATTGGTTTTTATGAACTTTGAATGTTCAAAAAGTTATTTACTAAAAAAGGAGGTTTATTCACGACTTCCACGTCATATTATTATTATTATTATTATTATTATTATTATTATTATTATTACCGCTTGATTTATATCAAGAAGGGTTTATTCATGACTTACAAGTCATATTATTATTGTTACCGTTTGATTAATATCAAGAATGGTTCATGCTTCAAAGTCCACTTGTTGGCAATAATTGTTACCCCTTGATATAGATCCATGATGGGATACTAGCTTGGGGGGGGGGGGTGCACACTTAGGAAAAGGAAGGGGACATAAGAAGAGGAAATGTTTTCAAGATTATTTTTAATCCAAGTTATTTGGAATGAGTTTGTTCTCAATGGTTATTCCTGAATCATTAGTTAAAGTGTTTGGAAAGAGTTTATTCTTAAATGGTTATTCTTGAATTATTAGTGAGGGAGTTTTCGAAATATAAATGGTTATGAAATATGTTACTTATCTAGTACATTTCGTACTTAGTTTTATACTGATGCGTATTTCCTTTTTCCTATTTGGCTTTTCCCTATTTACCTTTTAGTAAGAAATTGTGCAGGTGAATTTTGGATGTGCATGCGAGCATAATAGGAAGGGAATCTTCACCTAGATTAGGGTGTTTTTATTTATTTTGATCAGTTTGAGACAATATTCACTTTTATTAATATAGAAGTTTATTATTTTTGGTTAAAGTATTCCGCTGCAATTCATTTACTTAGTTACTAGTTGGTTACTGAAAATGTGTTAGTCACGTGGCGATAATACTCCGAAATTACTCAAATATTATTTACTAAATTATTTATTTAAAAGTTAGTAACTTGGGGGTGTTACAAAGTGGTTTCAGTTTTTCAGGTTGAGAAAAGATAAAAGTTTAACATTAAAATTGATGGGTAGACATAAGATGGGTTAATGGGTATATAGAGTTTCACATTTGCATTATGCATTGTTGCTGTTAAGCTTAATTGTTTTCTTTTTTGACAATTTTGTATATATTCATCTTGTTAGCGCCACAAAAAGGTATACATTTTTTTTATTGAAAAGATGAAGGATGTAGATATGTTGGGGTGACAAGCTCTATCTAGGATTAGGAAGGCTCTCCCCAACATTGTGGATAACTTCCTTACATGTGAGCTATAATCATCTTGGCTATTCTATATATTGAAATCAAGTACACTTTAAAGTTTTTGAAATAAATATTTTAAGCCATAGTGGTGCATCTAGTATAAATCCTCGACCATATTTACTTATCATATATTAGTATTACTCTTATGATGTTAGTTCTTGTAATATTTAAGTTCTTCTTGATATTATATGATTGTTGTTGGAAGTAGAGGAAAGAGTTTATGTTATTCCCTATGTTTGGAAAAAGAAGTCGTGTTGCTTTGAATAGCAAATTAGTAGTGTTATGTGTATTTTCTTTTACCTCTCGAGAGTACCCAAACCAATCTGATTATATGGCCATCGACAAGTTGGAGAATATATTGGGGTATACTACCAAGAGCTTGAAATCTCCAGTAATTGTAGACATATATAGTGTTGTGCTGGCCATAAAGTGGCCTAGTTGTCTTGAAAATATTTTGATATAGTCAAATGTTCTAGTAGTTGCTATGTATAAGGCGCAATATTTGACCATGATATATGAAGTATGTGACTGCTATGTTTTGAACTAGTTATACTTACATGTTTATTGTATTATTTGGTAGTTATACAATAATACTATGAATGTTAGTTGATATTTATCCTCAAACACCCTTATTTCTAGCAGAATGGAAGAAATAAGGAGAAGGAGTATAAGTTTTATGGTTAGGAGGCTAGGAAAGATCACTAGAGGAAAAAACATAAAGGGCTGCGCAGGAAGGGCTGCGCTTTTCGTAAAAGCGCAACCCTACTAGTGAAGGGCTGCGCTTATTTAAAAAAGCGCAGCCCTACTAAGCAGAAGGGCTGCGCTTATTTAAAAAAGCGCAGCCCTTCACTAGTAGGGCTGCGCTTTTTTAAATAAGCGCAACCCTTCTGTAGGTAAGAAGGGCTGCGCTTTTAAAAAAGCGCAGCCCTACTAAGTGAAGGGCTGCGCTTTTTTAAAAAGCGCAGCCCTTCTGCTTAGTAGGGCTGCGCTTTTTTAAAAAAGCGCAGCCCTTCCTGAAAAAATTTGAAATTTCGGAATCGCGGGCTTTGAAATATTGAGCGGGATTCGTCAAATATATTATCTCTCATTCTCTCTCCTCTCTCACGTCCCTCATTATTCCTTTCCTCCTTCTCTCTCATCCTCTCTTCTCTCTCATCCTCTCTTCTCTCTCAAAATCTCCCATAAACATTTGCGACAAAAACCTTGAAATGATTTGCACTAAACATGGCGACGGAGTCCTATTGCCTATTGTGACGTTTAGGCTTTTTAAGCCATCCGAGTTCGTTTAAGCCTCCAAATAGCCATTTTAAGTTTTTCTGAAATTTTTTTTTTCCTTAAATTATGTATTTGGGTTTTGTTTTATGTATTTAAACATTATTAGGTTGTAGTTCTTGTATTTTCAGATCTATAATGTTCTTGTATACTTCTCTTTGTTTATATGTTTTGATTAATGTTCTTGTTCTTGTATACTTCTCTTTGTTTATATACTTTCATTAATGTTCTTGTATAATTCTCTTTGTTTTGATTAATGTTCTTGTATACTTTTCTTTGTTTATTTTGATTAATGTTATTCTTGTATGCTTCTCTTTGTTTATTTTGATTAATGTTCTTGTATACTTCTCTTTCTATATAATTTCTTGTATTTTCATCTTTGTTTTGATTAATGTTCTTGTATACTTATTGTATACTTCTCTTTGTATATTAGTTTTTGTTCCTTTTTTTCATTTTCGTTTCATTCTTTTTATTGTTTTGGGTTTAGTATTTTCGTTTCGTTTCGTTTCTCTTCTCTTCTGTTTAATTTCAGAAAATGTGAGATTATGAGTAAAAAAATGACAAAATTTTTTATTTTATTTTTTTTTTTTTTTGGTAGGAAGGGCTGCGCTAGTTAGGAAAAAGCGCAGCCCTTTAGCCCAGAAGGGCTGCGCTTTTTCTTAACTAGCGCAGCCCTTCTGGACTAGAAGGGCTGCGCTTTTTCCTAACTAGCGCAGCCCTTCTAGCTTAAGGGCTGCGCTTTTCTAGCGCAGCCCTACTTAAAAAGTGAAGGGCTGCTACTGAAAGGGCTGCTGTCAAAAAGCGCAGCCCTACATGCCTTTTTTAGCGCAGCCCTTCTTCATTTTTCCACTAGTGGATAATTGAAAACATTACTCAGGTGATAGCTAATCAAGAAACCAAGCAGAGTGAGAGTGATAGTTTTCACTAGTAGAATAAATGCTTATTGCCGCGATCCTTAAGTGGCCTATTGTGGCAGTTTTGGCCGCACATCAATTAAGGGGGGCAGCAATAGGTAATTAATATATTGTTGCGGTTTAAAACTGTAGCAATATTTGAATATATTGATGCGTTTTCTAGGTAAAATCGCAGCAATATATTTATTTTATATTAGATTTATAAAGCATATTGCTGCGGTTTCTAGAAGAAACCACAGCAATATGCTGTATCTAATAATAAAAAATAGCCACATTGCTCCAGTTTCTTGGAAAAACCGCAGCAATAGGTACTGGTACAGAGAAATTTTTTATTTTTGCATTTTTTCATCAAATTTGAAAGACAAAAAGGCTAAAAGAAAATAAAACACTACTGATTGAAACTAATGACATAAAATTATTATACAAAATTCAAAAATATAAAAAGTACAAATCAAAATATATTATTACAATATATTTAAGGTAAAGTATAAAAAAAATCAAAAGTATAATACAAAAAAAAAACAGCAAATCTGAAATGAAAAAGCAAACATAAAAAAACAACTGTTACAACTAACTGACTAATTACAAAAAAATATAATAAAAATAAAAAATATATTAGAAAAAAAATAAGAAACTGATCTAAAAAAACAAAAAAAAATCAAAAAAAAAACCTAAAACAAAAAATCTACATACATACCTAGAAAACGAAAAAAATCAAAAACAAAAATCCTAAAACCAAAAATCTACATACAGATCTTACAGATCTTAAAAAAAGGGAAAAAAACAAAAAAGGAAACGAAATAAAAGGAAAAAAAGGAACAAAACAGATCGAAGGAACGAACGAAGATGAATGGATGAACGGCCAAACGACCGAAGAACAAAGATGAAAGAACGAACGAAGGTCGACGAAGATGAACGAACGAAGGTCGACGAAGATGAACGAACGAACTAAGGTCGATGAAGATGAATGAAAGAACGAAGGCCGACGAAGATGAACGACGAACGAACAAATGATGGCGCTTCAAATTCTGATAAGAACGAAGGACGAACGAGTTTGACAGGATTCGAAGTGTGATTGGCTGACGAATGATGGCGCTTCACATGAAAAAATTTCAATTGAAGGACGAACGAGTTTGTAGGGTTCGAAGTTCTGCAAAATTTCAATAGAGAGAGGAAAGAGGTGTGAATTGAGAGAGGAGAGAAGAGGGAGAGAGGAGAGAGGAGAGAGGAGAGAGGAGAGAGAAGAGAGGAGAGAGGGGCGTGAGTTGAGAGAGGAGGGAGGAGAGGCGTGAGTTGAGAGAGGAGGGAGGATGAAAAAACCCTAACATCTTTAAATATTTTTTAAGGATATATTGCTGCGGTTTCTGAAAAGAACGTAGAAATATATTAAAATAATATTAAAAAAATATTATTTTAATATATTGCTGCGGTATTTGCCAGAAACCTCATCAATATATTTGGTCAAATAGTCAAAAAAATTCTGTTGAAACTATATTGCTGCGGTTTTCGATCGAAACCGCAGCAATATGGTTATTTTATATTTATCCTTTTCTTTTTATGTAATATATTGCTGCGTATGGGTAAAATCGCAGCAATATCATCGTAGCAATAAGCAATTATTCTACTAGTGCTTGGTGAGACCTTTAAGAGGGTAGCAGCAGTTAAACCTTTGAATTACCATGAGAAAGAGGACCCAGTTAGCTTAGAAATATGGATCCGAGAATTCAATAAGCTTTTTGATGCTATAATGTGCCATGAAAACCTTAGAGTTAATAATGTTGTTTATTATTTGAGAGATAATGCAGACCTATGGTGGAAGCAAAGGAAAGACAATCTTTTAGAGGATATGGACGTTGGGTGGAACGGGTTTAAAGATGCTTCGAGGACTAAGCTTTATCCTTCGTACTTAAGGAAGCAAAAGGCTATGGAGTTCACCCATTTGAGGATGGCGACTATGTCTATTAATGAGTATTTTTTAGCAAATTTTTGGAGTTAATGAGGTTCGCACATGAGATAGTACCATCTGAGACTTTGAAGGCCCAAAGGTTTGAGTAAGGGTTAACCTTAACTCTCCAAAAGTAAGCTGGGAGGTGTAACTTTTGAGGCTCTAGATGAAATTTATGGTAGAGTTGCTCACTTATATGTGATTAAGGAAGAAAGCTTGAAGAGGACCTGCTTTGGGGAAACGAGGAAGTATAGCAGCAATGGAAATCATCAATAAAGTGGAGATAAGAAGCCTAAGTCCAATGGTGGATTTAACCAACTAATAAAGACAATAGGTGCGCTAGTCGAACGCCTAATGAAAACCAAGGGGATGGAAAGAAAGCTGAGATAACCTTTTTCTGCAAAAGGCGTGATAAGAACCACCCTATAAAGGATTGTAAGGGCAACTTGGTGACATGCCGTTATTATTAGAAATTGGGGCACCGAAAGTACGAGTGCTTTAGAAAAACTGGTGGAGAACCTGCAGTCAAACCTGTCCCAAGTAGTTAGGCCCCTTAAAATGGTCAACAGAAATTAGCTTCTTCGAATGTTGGTGCTAAACCAGGAATAGGAAATCAGTCTAAAGGCCAAGTTTTCGTCATGAACTGTCGTGAGGTTGAGAATTTTTCCGAGGTAGTAGTTGGAACCTTTTACATTAATTATCTATCTATCAAAGTGTTATTTGATTCAGGAGCATGTCATTCATTTATTTCTAGCACTTAAGTGGAAAAGCTCCAGTTTAGCAGTTAAGTGTCTATTGCATTAGAAATTGCATTGTCATCAAGGGAGATGTTGAATTGTACTAGGTTGCATAAGCACCTTTGCGGATAGTTGGGTGAAGTTTTCGTCTGACTTAGTTGAGTTTGACTTGTCAGACATCGATGTAGTTTTGGGGATGGATTGGTTAAGAAGATTCAAAGCTCATATTGATTTTGAGGCCCAAAATATGTCCTTAGTCGACCCTAAGAAAGAAAGGATGACTTATAGGAAGCTTGGGAAGGAGAAGGGAATGAAGATAGTGCCCGGTTTGAAAATTCAATCTTATGTGAAGAAGGGGCGTCCGTTATTCTTATGTGGAGTTCAGAGAATTGAAAAGGAAGATGATAATAAGGAGGTTCCGGTTGTAACTAAGTTTCATGATGTGTTTCCTGAAGAGATACAGGGTGTGCCACCTGTTAGGGATTTCGAGTTCACCATAGACTTGATGCCAAGAATCGAACGTATTTCAAAGCCTCCGTATAGAATGGCTCCAGCTGAGATGAAATAGTTAAAAGTTAAGTTGGAGGAGTTGTTGGTAAAAAGGTGTATAAGACCTAGTTCGTCTCCCTAGGGGTGCACCTGTATTGTTCGTGAAAAAAAATGGTAGTTTGAGTTTGTGCATCGATTAGCAGGAGTTGATGTTTGATGAGGGCACTTCAGCACTATCAAATTATCAGTGCAAGATAATGAAAAGGGAGTTAGTATTAGTGAGTTATTCGAAAGTCCAAGAAGAAAATAACAAGAAGATGATGATGCTGAGGCTAGTCTTCACGGAATCCACTTTAAAAGCAAAATCCTTGGGGTCATCCAACAGAAAGCCACTCTCAAAGAATGTTGTACATGAGCCGTGCTGTTTGCTTTACACCATCCCCTCATGATACTGGATCTCTAAATCATGATACGTGATCAACTCTCGATTGAGGAATGGGGTATTTATAAGAGTAGAATAGGTAGTACTTAATTTCAAATAGTTTATAACCTTCACCATAGATTAGGAGATTAAACCAAGATTTGTTACATCCATCAGAAATTTGGAAGTTTTAGGAGAGCAAAACTCCCCATTTACTATGAAATCCCGTCAGAAAATAAGGCCATAATTTTTTTTTTTCTGTTTTTAGCAAATTTTTGACTAGGATTTAAAACTAAAAGTTTAACAAATCCAATTTTGGCGCCGTCTTCCGCCAAACTAATTTAAAAACGAGTGAAGTTGATAAAATACCCTTTGCTTAAAATATATATTAGAAATAAATATTTTAATTACTTGAATCAATACTCAAAAATATGGGGTATTACAGTCATTCTTGGGATGAACAATTTCTCACCGACATTACTGCCGGACATGTCGATACCCTCATTGAGACGATTGCCTAAATACCTGACAACTAATTTCTGCCATTACACAATCCTGTTGTTTGATCAATACTCCTTAGAAGCATGACCGGTGCACCAACCTTCAACCTTATATTTTGATTTGGTAAGCAAAATATTTTATTCTATTGAGGAATTCAGTTGATGTTCGTTGATCCCAAAGTTCTTTTCTTCTTTCCTAATTGCATTTGAACTAAAGTATTCTTTTTCCTTTTCGAGGATGGTAGACAATACATGATCATTAACTGTCTCGACTATCTCATTTGTCGGAGCTAGAGTAGCTCTTTCTTGAAAGTACTTTGCTTCCCATGGATGATCTGTAAGGCAAGGATATGTGCTTTGTACAATTGCGGAAATAGGGTCTTTTCCTCCAGTAATACGAATATCATCACTAATATCAATGACACATGTTCCATCATACAGCTCTCCAAGTTTTGTAATACCCAATGTATTTGAGTATATGTTCACGTAATTAAAATATTTATTTTTAAAAATAAATATTTCAAGCAAAGGTTAATTTAGTTATTTAACTTGTTTTTAAATTATTTTGGCGGGAGATGGCGTCAAAATTGGATTTGATAAGCTTTTGGGAAATTCCCATTGGTAACGTTGTAGTTTTTGGGTTTTCCAATTATAACCCTAATGTTTTTAGATTCCCGAAAATGACCTTGTACTCTTGTTGAGTTCCAAAACATGACTTTTTCCTATAAATTTATGTTATATCTAACCATTAAATTAATAAACGCATATTGAAATGTTTTTAGAATGCAAATTGAGGGCCAAGTAATTGTTTTTTGCAAATTCCGACCTCAAATGTGAACCAATAAGGACTAAAATTAAATGACCCCCAAAACCTTGACAGAGCTATCTTTTCGAAATAATTTGCGTTGCATAAATATCTCAATTTGCGTGCATTATTTTGTGCACCGAAAGAAATATCCCAATTAAGTTTTGGGGGTCGATTTAGTCCTTTATGGATCAAAGTTGAGGTCGAAATTTACAAAAAACTATTAGATGCCCCTCAATTTGCATTCGAGAAACATTTCGATATTCATTTATTGATTTAACGGTTAGATATAATGGAAATTTAACTGAAAAATTCACGTTTGGCAATTCAACAGAGTACAAGGTCATTTTTGGGTATTTGAAATCACAGGGTTACCATTGTGAAACCGGAAAACTAGAAGGTTATCAATGGGAATTTCCTTTAGCTTTTGGATTTTAAATCATAGTCAAAAATTTATTAAATATATCTTTTTTAAAAGAGTTCGGAAATGAATTTTGCAAAAACACAAAATAAAATTTTGAGCCATTTATTTTGACGGGATTGTACTAAATAGGGAGGAGGCTTTGTTTCCTAAAACTTCCAAACTTATGATGGAGGTTACAAATCTTGGTTTAATCTCCTAATTTTATGGTGAAGGTTACAATCTATTTAATTTTTGAAATTAAGTACCACCTATCCTACTTCTATAAATATCCCTTACCTTGAGTCATCTTTTCTACACAAAAACTTTGAAGAATCCATACTCTCTTACTTCTAGGTTCTTCCTTCTCTTTGAAATTTATTCTAGTTTTACATTTCTTATTCAAGTTCCAACTTTCTTCGGGTTAAGAAAAAGCGTTTCATGTTTCTTACTCAAAAATATTATGTTCATGATAGGTTATTCATGTTTAAATTTATGATTAAGTTCATGTCAAAAATTACTTAGTGGTTGGTTATGAGAAAGCTCAAGCATAAGAAGAAGTGAACATACTAGTATACTCTTTGTGCAAGATCAAGATACGTTATGTAGCTAGATCTTTCGAAATTTGGTTTTATGTGGTAAAGTTTTTTATTGATTTAATGATTGGATTGGTTTGAAAATTGGGTTTGGAATGATTAGAATATTTAATTATTCACTCTTGGAGGTTTCTTTTATCAATTATTTTTATATAAAAGTTCTATTATCCTTTTTTGAAATTAAATGGTTTTTTACAAGGAAAGGTTGATTAAGTTGTTTATGAGAAAATGAGGTTTATTTATGACTTACACATCATATTATTATTACTACTGCTTGATTTACATCAAGAAGGGTTTATTCATGACTTACAAGTCATCTTATTATTGTTACCACTTGATTAAAATTAAGAAGGTTTCATGCTTCAAAGTCCACTTGTTAGCAATTATTGTTACCACTTGATATAGATCCGTGATGGGATGACTAACTTTGGGGGGGGGGGGGTTGCACACTTAGGAAAAGGAAGGGGATATAAGAAAACGAATTGTTTTGAAGATTATTTTTAATCCAAGTTATTTGGAAAGAGTTTGTTCTCAAAGGTTATTGAATCATTAGTTAAAGTGTTTGGAAAGAGTTTATTCTAAAAGGATTTTTCTTGAATTATTAGTGATGGAGTTTTTGAAATATAAATGGTTACGAACTAGCAATTGTGTTACTTATCAAGTACATTTTGACTCAATTTTATACTGACGCATATTTTCTTTTTCCTATTTGGCTTTGCCCTGTTTACCTTTTGGTAAGCAGTTTTGCCGGTGAATTTTGGACGTGCATGCGAGCATACTATGAAGGGGATCTTCACCTAGATTAGGGTGTTATTTATTTTGAGTTTGAGACAATATTTACTTTTATTAATAAAGAAATTTATTATTTTTTGTTAAAGTCTTTCGTTGCAAGTTATTTAGTTAATTACTGGTTGGATGCCGAAAAGTGTGTTCGTCACGTGGTAGTAATACTCTTACATTACTCAAATATTATTATTTACTAAATTATTTATTTAAAATTGAGTAATTTAGGGGTGTTACACGTTGCCATCACCTATACTTAGTATAGAATATGAAAACACTTTTATTTCTTCAAGATCAAAAGTTGAATGTCAGCCTTGCAGTCTCATGTCGCGAGTAAGTTTAAGCACTTTCCATGAACCCCATAAAAAGGAAGAATTGATGGTAGAAAAAATAATATCCTATATGGTTCCCTTAGATATGACCTCTAATATTTGCCTAAAAGCATCAGCAAACACAACGATTTTCCCACCAAAAAGTCTCTACAAGTTAGCACTGTCAACTGATAGCATAATGTACTTCAAGCTCCTATCTAGTGCTTCAAAATAGTACTTATGCATCATAGGTGCTTCATACCAAATGATAAGTTTGTTTTAATAATTAAGTAGTGCAACTAAGTCCGTCCTCGGCCAAATGCCGGCACATGTGGAGTTCTCACTGACATTTAAAGGTATACTGAACCTCAAATGAGCCGTTCTACCTCAATGAAGTTCATAAGAAAAACTAGGGCTAAAAAACTAAAAAGCATGACAACCTAGTCTAGAAAAAAATATGAATGAAACTAAAACTATAAAGAATATGAGAGTTATCTTAACAAGTGATTCTTCAGATTCTTCCTATATATAAATAATCGAAATATCCTAATATAAGTTAACAAGAAAAGTCGGAATAATCATTCAATAATGGACGAATTTAGTGATCCACGCGTACGGGAGCATATTCTTGCAAAAATAATGTGAACTTGCGAAAGACATAACTTCTTGACTAGAACCCTTCTTAGAGCGTACAACCTATCCTTGGAAAAAGCACTTTAAGTCTACTTTTCATTCCACCAAGTTATTTAATTCATAGGAACACATAAAAAGTTATGCTTAAAAGAGCAGACATGATTCTTTTTCCACATTGTTCAGTTGATTTCCCGCTTTATTTTCGATTAAATAACTCGTACGATAAAATACCATAACGACCCTTGTACAATGTACATTTCTCATAAATGCTCCTAATGCTCATGCTTAGCTAATTATACTTCAAATATGTTCTTATTACCTGAAATTCATCAAAAACAAGAAAATATACCGAATAGAAGAAGAGTAACATAAGTTGATAATATGATACAATAGTAAACCTAATAATAAACCTAAATACTCCAAAAAAAGCCTAAATGCACCTAAAAATTATATATAAATATGACACATAAGATCTCAAGCTTTATATAGAGAGAGATAAGGGTCATTGTTTATGTATTTGAAGAAACACATCACAGAGATCGAGAGTTTAGGATTGATTTTGCTAGTATTCTTTGAAGTTTTAGTGAAACAATTAATGGATTTTTCTCTACTTATAAGGAAAAGGTTTTCCACATCAAATTTGCTTTTGTCATTGCTTTAATTTTTCGCTCCTTAGATTTATTTATATTTTCCTTGGCTATTATGATTATATACTAAACAACGACAATAAAGAAACAAAAAAACCTAGTTGACTAGGATTCTTTCTCTCTCTAAAGAATTCTCCTCACCTTGGTGAGAAAACCTAGAACCCTAAAGACAGAAACTGCAAGCGCCGCTATACTCATGTTCCTGTCTCCCCATGGATGACAGATGTTCATCATGCAAGTGTTGAAGAGATCCAGCTAGCGATCCCCAAGTAATCTCTACCGCCTTTAATACTATTCATTTACAACCGAACAAATTTCTTCTCCCTACCAAATTTACCAACAAAACCAAACAAACTTTAACTCAAGTATTCCTCCTCACTATGCTGGACCGCAATATGATCCCTATTTATATCCCAACTTATATCTTCATGATCATGGTGAATCGGACAGCTCTTCGGAAGATTACTTTGATGCAACACCTGATTTCCAGGTACCGCGTTTGAATCCTCGTCATCAATATTACTCGGACGAGAACTCGCAGAATCATACGAATCCTCCACCGGACTTCTCCAATGCTTCGCTTTACGATCTTAGCCCAATTAGATGGGAGGAAAATGTTACCCCTTCGCCTGGGAGGCGATTTGGATTGAGCCTTGGCCCAAGTGTGTTCGTTGGTGTCCCTCCTACTACCTTGGCTGAAAATCGAGGCCCTCCTCCATCTCTTGATCTCAACTTCCCACCTGGATCGCCTTCTGCTGGTACAGTGGCTCCATGTTCTCAGAATATTCAGTCTGGGTCAAATATTAATGCTGCGAGATCTCTAGTTCAACAGTTGGGCCTCCCCAATTGGGCCTCCAGGAGTGCTTGGTTGCCTCACAACTGGTGTGGGTCTGCTAGTGCTCAAGAACATCCCAGACCACCTCCTCAATCTAATCCAGCGACTATACCCACCTCAAACACTCTGGAGGCCTTTGTCCAAGAGGGTTGGCGTCTAATTCCACCAGGCCCAAATGAATCAGGCCCGAGCAACTGGCAGCAGCGAATAACAAATCAGGACAACCATAATTATTATCAGGGTACCGCAGCAGTGTTGATCTCGCCACAGTACACAACGGACTCGTATAATGAAGAACCAGATGAGCTTCGCAATATTTCTCGCTTTATTAATAATCGTTTTCGCATCTCCCCTCCCTTGGTTGCAGATTATCTTAGCCCTATTTTGCAGGGAACTCCTACTACTCAGCTTCAAATTAATGGTAATAACACAGGAGATGAGTTATATTCCCCAACTTCCCCGTTAGATATTCTGCAGGTTGATACTGATGCAAGGTCCTTTGAAGAAAATATGGTTACCAGTAATCAGGAGGAAGGGCCTGCACGTCAGCTTGTTCTTGCACTTCCGGTTTCGGCCTCCATGTTTATGGGGAAGACACGCAGGGATGCTTCACACTCTAAAAGTCAATCCTTGCACTCTTATTTTCGCTTTGGCGGTGATGAATTTCAGGCGAGATTAAAGAGGCAGAAAAGGAAAATGGAAGAGTGGGACGCTAAAGGGGGCTTTATTATACCAGGTGCGCCACTGTCTAAAAGAATGAGAGGGAAATCAATCACAGACGTGGAGATGGCAACGGTTTTTGGGGTTGAACCAGATTTGCAGATCACTAGGCACTCGAAAGGTAAAAGGGTAGCAGGTGCTTCCCCGGAGCAGCCTCTTGTGGATTGGACACAGAAAAAAGCGAAACAACTGGAAATCCGTAGCACCTCCTCTAATGAAACTGTGAACCAACAACATTTTGATGCAGATGCAGTGGTTCATTTGGGTTTAACAATGGATACTTTTGTTGCTGACAGTTAAAGGGACGTGGTTGACCCGATTCAACCACCAACGTCAAGATGAATGTTCTTGCCTGGAATTGTCGCGGACTGAATGATCCCCAAAGTCCGACAATTCTGTACCTTAGGTGGCTCCTCAAAAGCTACCGTCCTGCGTTTTTGTTCCTCCAGGAAACTAAATCTAGTGTAAATAATGTGGTCCAAGTTCTGCGGTCTACTAACCCAACTTCTTTTTGTGGTGTTGATGCTGTAGAATCTAGAGGTGGTTTAGCGGTTTTTTGTTGGGGTCCGTATGTTATGGATGTAGTGTTCAATGTAGTAATTATGTACTATGTAAAATATCGTCTATCAATGGAAAAGTGTGGCACTGTCTATTTTTGTACGGAGCGCCTCAAGCCGAGCTTCGTCCGGCTCTATGGAATGACTTGATCAACATTCTGAGTCCGTTCAAGAAGTACATTATCATAGGTGATATCAATCAAGTAGATTCGTATGTGGATAAAATGGGAGGGGCGACGTTAATTAGAGGGTGGGAAGAAATTCAAAGTTGGAAACATGAGCTACATTTGTGCGATGTACCATTTTATGGGCCACGCTACACTTGGACTAATAATCGACTGGATTCCGCTCTTATTATGGAACGGTTGGATAGAGCCTATGCAAGTCAGGAATGGCTCGAAGAGTTCCCTTCGACTATTATACAAAATTTCCCCATCATCAACTCCGACCATGCTCCCATTTGGTTACAAACCTCGCCTATGTTGGGAAAGTTAAACCGGCCTTACCAACTTGAAAGTTGGTGTCTGCAACATCCTGATGTTTTTAGCAATACTACACGAGATATGGTCCATTCATGTTGAGGGGTCGACCATGTATAGTCTAATGCGAAAACTGGATTTGTTGCGAAACCGTCTCAAAATTTGGTGTTTGGATAAGCGACTTTTTTGGGGCGTTAATTGGCCAAAATTGTTTAACGAGCTCCATCATCAAGGCAACCAAGTCCAAACTATTTCTCAAGGCAATGCTCTGGTACAACGTCACCAGATATTGTTAAATGAAGCCTCAATGGCATTGCACTATTGGCAACAACGCATAAAAGATCGTCATTTACAGCTCGGAGACATCCCCTCAAAATTTTTATTTAATAGGCTTCGACAAAAGAAACAACAAAATTACATATTCATGCTTCGAGATTCAGCGGGTGACTGGGTCGAAAATCCGAATGACATTTGCCTTATGATCCAAGCTTATTTTAAGGATCTTTACCGGGTAGCGGAAGTGTCCCCTCTATTAAATAATCAGCATGGTGAGGCTATTGAGCTGGTGTTACGGGAGCTCAATATACCCCAAATCTCAGGGATGGAGTCGCAGGCTCTCTTGGCGCCTATTTCAAGTCAAGAAATTCGACAGGCAATGTTTGAAATCGCAAATGATAAATCACCTGGATTAGATGGTATGCCGGCCGAATTTTTCAAATTGCATTGGGATATAATTGGCCCTTCAGTAACCCACGCAATCCAACGGTTTTTTACATCGGGATTCCTTTTAAAGGAATGGAACAAAACTTTATTGGTCTTAATTCCCAAAACTAATCCACCGGAGGAGGTTAGTCAGTTTCGTCCAATTGGTCTATGTAACGTTGTTTATAAATGTATTGCGAAATGTATGGTGCACAGGATGAAGCACCTCCTTCCTAGCTTGATAGCGGACTATCAAAATGCGTTTGTTCCGGGGCGTCACATGGATGACAATATATTGATTTCACACGAGTTGACACACATTATTAATAAACAACGGTCAGGGCTACGACATCTAGCAACACTGAAATTGGATATGAACAAAGCGTATGACAGAGTAAGTTGGCTGTTCATTATAAAGGTTTTACAAGCGTATGGGTTCCCTGTGGCTTGGATTCGGCTTATTGAACAGTGTATAACAACGGTCTCTTATCGGGTTCTTATTAATAGGTCGGCTACACAAACGTTCAAGCCAACTTGTGGACTGCGACGGGGTGATCCATTATCACCATACCTTTTCTTATTTTGTATGGACATTTTATCCCGCATGACTTCGCTGGCAACGGATATCCGTAAATTTCAAGGTATTAAGATTGGACAACGGGGGCCTACTATTTCTCATTTGTTCTTTGCAGATGATGCTTTATTTTTCTTCCGTGCATCGGAGGAAGCATGCCAAGCTGTGCATACGATAATTACTAGATTTTGCTCTGTTTCCGGCCAGGTCGTTAATCTCCAAAAGTCTTTCGTGAAATTTAGTCCGAACATCCCCCCTGATCAACGTCAGGGCTTTAAACACATTCTTCAAATGGAAGATAAACCTTCACTCGGGAATTATCTGGGTTCCTCTATTGACATTCAGGGATCCAAAGTTCAACATTTTACCCCTCTGCTGGATATCATTTCAAGCAAGATAGCTCGATGGAATCATAGCTTCTTATCACAACCGTCCAAGCTGATTATCATCAATTCTATACTTGTGGCTACGATTATGAATCAACTCTCTGTTTCCCGATACCAGCAATGATTGTGAACAAACTGAATGCCATGATTGCTCGGTTCTTCTGGAAAAATAGTTCACAGACAGGGATTCATTGGCGCGCACAGAAGATCATTCATCAGCCAAAAGGTCAAGGTGGGCTTGGTATCCGTAATGTGGGGATTTTTAATAAAGCTCTTCTTATGAAAAAGGTTTGGCGCATTGTCCAGCATCCACAACTGTTGGTTTAAAAGGTGTTCCATTCAACAAATCCTCTCAATGATTGGATCCGACCGACATTAAATGGTATTTCTTGGGGGTAGACGGGGGCTTCTAATGGCCAGCCGCACTCTTCAAGCAGCTTGTGTATGGAAGGTGGGTAATGGGGCGTCTATTCGAGCTGGGAATCAAGCTTGGGTTCACGGACAAATTCCAACTTTTAGGGATGATGTTCCGCTACGTTGTGCTGCGGCCACTTATGTCAAAGACCTTATCTTGCCAAATCACCAGGGTTGGAATTCACGACGGATCAATGAGTTATTTGTTCCTCGCGATGCTCGAAATATCAAAAGTATTGAGCTTCCTCTTTTCAATGAGGCTCACGATCAGCCGTATTGGCCTTATACGAGATCAGGTTCCTATTCTACAAAATCAGGTTATAATTATGTTTTTCAGCAACAATCACAAGAAATTCAGAGCATGACAGGTCCAGCTCGTTCGACGTTTTTTCGTCAACTCTGGGGTCTGAATATCATGCCAAAGTGGAAAATGTTTATTTGGAAATTGTGGCATAATTGCTTGGCCACGGCTTCCAATCTCCGAAATCGTGGAATTCCTATTTTGAACCAATGCCAAACGTGTCTTCACGATGAGGAAAACGACCAACATATATTCAGACATTGCCCTTTAGCTCTAGAAGCTTGGGGACGCAGTACTTTGAACATTTCGCCATTAGATTTCCCAGATTTGTCCCTAGCTTCGTGGCTAGAATTTTGGATAAGAAAATTCCGCAAAGAAGATGGTTATGGGGGCACTCGGTTGCCGGAGTTTATTAACACCTTGTGGGCTATTTGGACTACGAGAAATGGCCAAGTCTTTCGACAGGTTAGGGCTTCTTTGCGAACATTAGATGGCCAAGTTCGGGAAGGTGCTAGTCAACACTCACGGTTTATCGATGTGAATGTTTTTAACCCCCCTCCGCCTCCTGCCCCTAATTATGATCGACCACCAGGCTTCATCGTAGCACAACTAGGTAGAATGTCAATAGGTAGACCGGATGTTATTATTCAGTTTGACGACTCTTGGACGGCGGGAGACGGGACAGGCGGGGATGGGTATGTGGTTCACCAACAGCATCAGCGACTACACCAACATGGGATGTTTATTTATACATCTTCTGCCTTACAGGCCGAAGCAATGGCATGTCTTCACGCCATGAGGTGGGCTCGTACTTCACTCATCTCAAACATCCTCCTGCTCACGGATTCAGATTTACTGGTACGCCTCCTGGAGTCTCAGAGGCAAACGCACATCTCGGTAAGTCATACGCTGAAGGACATTCGCAATTTGGCGGAGGGTTTTCAGTGGTGCTGTCTCATGAAGGTACCTCGCTCTCAAGTTCGCCAAGCGCATGAGCTAGCAACGCAATGCCGCCGAGTTAGGCTTAGTTTCACTTAAGTTTCTTTTGGCTTTATTTGCTTGTACGTTACTTCGATGTCAAAAAAAAAAAAAAAAAACTGTTATGATTATGCATCAGCTGCAACAACTATGTGAATACTAATATAAATTATTCAGCTTTCTCTTACCTTTAAAGGTATGTGTACGGTCTATTTTACTCATTTATATTTCAAATGCACCAAAATAGTCCTAAGTGACTAACCATATCTAAAGTTAGGTACGTTCGAGAACATCATAGACTTTCCCTTCGCAATTGGCATAGTAAAGTAAAATTATCATTTCTATTTTCTTTGGTGCAATGATTCAGCAGGACTTTTGTTTGTTAATATTACCACATAACTCTTGCATGAGATAAAGTAGATATTAGGAGGAGTAAAGCAGCTTGCGAACACTCAAAGTTGATTCACTCGACTCGAAACCTTAATAAGTACGAATTTAAAATAATCCTGCTAAACTTGATAATCTAGCAAGTGGCTTGATATTTTCTTTATACATTTTTTGTAGAAATTTATTTTATTTAATATAAAAAAAAATTACCATATTAACTAAATATTACAAGTAAAGAAATAAAGTCCTTCTATACCTATAATGTCGAAAATATAAATCAAATAACCTCATTTATTTATCTATATTACAATGAATTTCGGTGACTCATTAACAAAAGAAGCAGCGAATCGGGAAAAAAAGACGGGAAGAGACGAAGGAAAAAGCAAAAGTGTAATTACTCCCGCATCTGGATTATCATGAGATGCGAGCAATTAAGGTTATAAAACATTACCCAAATAATTTATTTATGTCTCCTTCTGGGCCTAGTATAGTAATATTATACATGGGTCTTACTGAAGTATGAACTTAAATGATGATATTGGTTTGGATCTTGGATTGACTTTGTCATTAACTCAATTGGATTCAAATACTTGAGTCTCTCAGCTTTGAGTAAAGCAATCAAGTCGAGTCATTCAAGCTATTCAAGCAAACCGGACTCGAGTCGAATTGAGTTTGAGTCGAGCTACACAAATTATAATGAGTACGAGTCAAGCAAAGATTTGACGAGCTTAACGAGCAACAACCATGATTCAGCAGTTTTCCAGTCAAATCAAGTATACCTGTACTCGTGATTCACTTGATTATCAGTTTATCACCCCTAATTATACACTTGGAAAAATTGTGAATAACCACCTGTCAGATACCCCTGTTTCAAAATAACCACCCCAATTTCATTTGCATTTAAATAACCACCTCTACCTAGCTTCACGTTTTTAAATACCCACCTCTTAACAGAAAAATGTGACTCCGTTAACAGTGGGGCCCATTTTTTTACTCACCTAATTTCCCTCCAACAGACCACGCATTTCTTACTTTTTTCCTATTCTCTCTTTCCTCTCTCTTCCTTCTTCTTCAAACTTCAATTATTATTTCACCTTCCCCTCCCCATTTTAAATTCTTCATTCATTTTTTCTAGACAAGATTCTTTCTCTCTAATCTGCAACTCAGTCTTCGTTGTCCTTGCAAACTGCTCACTTCATCTTCCAATGACCTAACTCTGCCCTCCAACAACCTCTTCTGCGCAATAAGTTGATTTATAAATAGCTTCTGCCATTCAGTTTGTCTCTCATCAATCCATCTAAAAAAACCGCAGCCCCTCCACTCCGTTTCATGCTCATAGAATTTGCAAGACATGAATTGAACCTTCGTCCGGGATTCTTCTCAGTCCAAGAAGTCCTCCTTGCAACAGGGAGAATACAATGGCAAGTAATTGATTCCCTTTCAGCCATAGCAAATTCCTAACAAGTTCATAAAGGTAAAATTTTTAGAATTCATAAGAATACAAGAAAAATCCCTAATTTCCCCTAGATATATACATTAAAACCCTAGAAATTGCAAAGAACATACCTGAATTTTGAGCTTCAAGAGGAATCACAGTGGAATTGAAGTAAATCTTTGCCAAATTTGTTTAGATTAGGTTTGTCAATGTTAGAGATGTATATATAGGTCAAAGTCGAGGAAAATTGGCGGGAAATTTAATAAAAAGCGTGTCAACAGGCCTCACTGTTAACGGAGTCACCTTTTTCTGTTAAGAGGTGGGTATTTAAAAACGTGAAGCTAAGTAGAGGTGGTTATTTAAATGCAAATGAAATTGGGGTGGTTATTTTGAAACAGGTGTATCTAACAGGTGGTTATTCACAATTTTTCCTATACACTTTTATCATTAAGTGGGAACAAAGTCGAAGGCAACTTCAGTTTCTAATTCTACCATTACCACATATATGATTTTCATTACACGTCATGATACAATAAGTTAATAGAGTAGTAGTTATCGCGTACTCGGATACTCTTAGATATTTTCTATGAAAGCTCTTGCTATATAATATTTTCTTGTCATTGGCGTCAAAAAGAATTGCTTCTTTTTTTTGTGACCTGAAATTTCCAAACTCGAAGAACTTTGCTTGATCTTTTGTACTACATTACTTTCTTCGTTATTTTGAAAAATAATATTATTTTGACTTATGCATTATTCATTTATTAACTTTGATAAAAAATAGTTAACTAATATATATAGCAAAATCAAGTATGTAATAGTTATGTTGTCGGATTTTAATGTATATTTACAAAATATCACCTTTCTATAATGTACTACAATTAAATATATTGATTGGCAAATTTACATGTTGACAAACATGTAATTTAAATATTGTAGTATCCTTAGAAAAATGAAGAAAGTATCATATATTGAAAAGGCCTTGGCTGAGATCGTTTCAAGTGCATGAAATGTGTATCTGTCATTTCAATTTATATATGTTTTTGTTATTAGATTATATATAATCTTTGTTACTCTATGCATGTGTGTTATCAGTTTAGACGTAGAAGTATATGTTAAATCTAAGTTATTTATTTTTACGGTTTTTTCACCAAATACCCCCGAGTTTTCAAAAAATTCACCTGGTACCCTCCAAGTTTTCAAAATTCACAGGGTACCCCTAAATTTCAAACTAATACACGGGGTACCCTTAAATGACCTTAATGACTAACGGTGTTAACTGTCATTAGTCATTAACCCCATTAAATCCTAATTAGGCCTAATCAACCTAAATAAATCCTAATTAGGCCTAATTAACCTAACCCTAACCCTCAAACCCTAACCCTAACCCCACTACCACCCAACCACCACCCCCTCCCCTCCACCCACCCCACCCCCTGGAGCCACAACCCCCACCGCAACCCCCACCCCTACCGCCCCCACCCTCCCTTCCCCACTCCCCGCAACCACCGCAACCCCCACCCTCCCTCCCCCACTCCCGCAACCACCGCAGCCCTCGAAATCTCACCCCTCCTCCTCCCCCATCCTCCGTCACGAGCTCGAAATTCAACAGGCCAAAGCCTTCACGAGCCTAGAATCAACAACCTTCATCTTCGAACTGGAGAGTTGATTAGGCGGGATTTGACAGGGGTTAGGAGAGGGGTGCGAAATTTGTCGGGGGTGGGGGGAGGGGTTGCGGAATTCATCGAGTGGGGGGGGGCTGCGGAATTCGTCGGGGGTGGGGGGGAGGGGTTACGGAATTCGTCGGGGGTGGGGAGGGGCTGCGTAATTCGTCGGGGTGGGGAGGAGCTGCTGAATTCGTCGGGGTGGGGTGGGGTGGGGGTTGGGTGCGGAATTGCGGGGTTGGGGAGGGGGTGGCGACGGGGTTGGGGAAGGGGGGCTGCGGTGGTGGGAGGGGGTCCGCTGGGGTGGGGGTTGCCATGGGTGGGGGGAGGGTGGGGAAGGGGGTTAGGGTTAGGGTTAGAAGTTATTAGGGTTTAATTAGGAGTTAGATTTTAGGGTTTAGGGTTAAATTAACGGTTAATTAGGGTTAAGACTAACGGCGGTTAACGTCGTTAATCATTAAGGGTATTTGAGTGTATTAGTTTGTAACTTAGGGGTACCCCATGTATTTTGAAAACTTGGGGGGTACCAGGTGAATTTTCTGAAAACTCGGGGTACTTGGTGAAAAAATCGTTATTTTTATTAACAATTTATATATAATTGCTCTCAATTTACATATATTATATTAGTTTATAAACTGTAAACTGATATGAAATATGCATAAACTGATAACAAATAGACTGGTATGGAATGTGCAGTTGTGCACAAACAAATAGTAATACTACGTATAACCTGAAAAACTAATATAAAATATATATAAACTGATAACAACTATGCAAAAACTGATAACATATACATGGAAACTAAACGGTAGAAACTTGAATGAGATAGTTTTTTTTTTTTTTTGGAAAATTGGAAACTAATAATCTCACCTTTGCCACTTCTGCTGAAAACAATCTCACCTCTTCGAAAGCTGGAAACAATCCCACCTTTGACCCCCATCTTCTCAAAACAGGCCTTTTTACTATCAACTCGTGTATAATCCTAGTTATATAACAGATTATCGGTCCCCAAACAATACATTACTTTGCCTATTAATTGAATAGAAGAATCATCCAAGTCCAAGAACTAGTTTTCCTATTATAAGATAAACAATGCAAACATTTGTGGCTTAATTTTACTATCAACTGTTAAAGTACATAAAATCATTAGAAATTGGTCAGTAGTAGAATAATTGCTTATTGCTGCGGTGGTATTGTTGCGATTTTACCCATACGCATCAATAAATAACGTGAAAAGAAAAGGTAAAATATAAAATAGAGCTATTGCTGTAGTTTCGATTGAAAACCGCTGAATATGGTTTCAACGATAAAATTTTGGAAATTAAGTTGACTATTTGACCAGCTCTATTGTTGTGGTTTCTGTCAAGAACCGCAGCAATATATTAAAATATTATTACCAGAAATCATAGCAACAAAGTTGCGCTACATATGAAAAATAGACACGGTTTCTCTCACCTATCTCACACTCACACTCTTTCTCTTGCGACTCTCTCACCCTCTATACTCTCGCACTCTCTCACACAAGTGTTCGATTTTCGGCCCAAAATCGATGGTTTCCGGCCACAAGTGTTTGATTTCCAACCCAAAATCGGCGATTTCCGGCAACAAGGCTTCTATTATTTTCAGATGTGGGTTTTGGCGACGGGTTTTTGTGCGGTTTTCGCCCCTCTCCTCCATTGAGGGATTTTCGTGTTGTTTTCACTCCTCTACTCCGTTCACCGTCGGCACCACCTTCCCCTTGTCATATATAGGAGGTTAGTTTTTCATAATTTCTTAATAATTTTCAGTTTTCTTATTTAATAGTGCTTTAGTTAAAAATTTGGCTTAAACAATAGTTATAAATGCTCAATATAATGTACATATATATGCTTAGTTCTAAGATTTGAGGGTTGAAAACTAATTTCATGATGATTTTGCTTAAGTTTTTGTATACCCTAAAATGTTATACGGGATTGTTTTTGTATAAGTTCTCTTTTAAAGTAATATTTACAATGGGATTATTTTTGCAATGCCTTCATATGGATAGACGCATCAATGGATGGGAAAGGGATATCTAAGGAACGGTTTGATATTTGTTGTTTGGTGATGACTTGGAATCGCTTGAATGTGATTGTTTGTATGTACAATGCGATTGTTTTTGCAATGCCTTCATATTGATGGACTCGCCAATGAGAAGAAAAGGGAAATCTAAGGAATGGTTTGGTATTTATTGCTTGGTGATGGCATGGAATCGTTTGAATACGATTGTCTTTATGTACATTATTATGCCTAGATATCCGTTCAAGACTTACTCATTAGGAGTAAGTCTTGAATAGTGCCTGTTTTGAAATTGTTCTTAAACGTCACATCTCACTTAGGACGTGAATGTGGGTTGATTATTTGATTCTAAGTGAAATACGGTTAGTCATTTCCCTCATTTTTTCCGGGTACATATAAAATAAGCAATTATCTTCATTGTATTCTTCGAGAACTGAAGGGAAATGCTGCTGAATGTTACTTAGAAATTAGAATCAAAGATGATACATGCATTCACTAGTGGGATTAGAATTTTAAGGATGGATTACGTTGGAGTGATAAGGACCCAATGGAAGCATGCACTGAATATTAGCTTGTTGTGTTATATTTACATGAATTTTTTAATGGATACTAATTTTTTATTTATTGTATATATGTGTGGGTTTATTTTTTTTTTTTTGAAATGGATCAAAATTGGATGCATTGAAAGCGGAATACGTTGGAGTTCGTACAAGGTGTGAATGAGTTTTGTAAATGTGCTATAGAGCATCTGCGATGATGAGATTTATTGTCCATGTGGTGATTGCTACAATGTGAATACGATTTCTGATATTAGGATTATAAGAGATCATATTATTCATAGTGGATTTAGGGTTTAGTATTATATTTGGTTATGGCATGGTGAGAAGGGAAAATATATGCAGGATATATAGGGTTAGTGTTGATTTTGGCACTAATAAACATTAAAGTTTGATATGTCGAATATTGGGGTTGAGAATGAAGTTGTGATTGAAGATCATGTTAGGATTGAAGGTGATGATATAGTAGGTGATGAAAATGACTACGGAGATAATAGTGACACTGAGGATGAAGAGTTTAGTGATGATCGATTAGGTGAGATGTTGGAAGAGGCCCTTGACCATTTCAATTAGCGGCCACGAGTGTTTGACAGTTTTTCTAAAGCTGCTGGGAAACCCCTTTATCTAGGGTGTACAAAATACACTCAATTGAGTGGGGTTTTAACCCTTTTCAACATAAAAGCGAAACATAATTTGACTGATGTAGGCTTACTTAAAAGCTTTACAAGATATGTTTCCTTAGGGTAATTTATTACCAAAATCCACCTACTATGCCAAAAAATTAATGTGTCCTTTGGGTTTAGAATATGAGCGGATTGATGCATGTCTGAATGATTGCTTGTTGTATTGAAATGAGTATGAGAACCGTTATGAATGCCTGAGGTGTGGTATGTCTCGCTATAAATTGTCGGATAAGCCTAGGCCGGACAATAGGAGTCTTTTTGCAAAAGTGATGTGGTATCTTCCAATTGTGCCAAGGTTTAGGAGGCTCTTTTCTATCAAAGAATATGCAAAGAAGGTAAGATGGCATGTTGATCGAAGAAAGAAATATGCGATGCTTAGGCATCCAACAGATTCTCCTCAATGAAAGGCTATAGATTCCAAATATAGTGGATTTGGTCAGGAAGCTAGGAACTTGAGACTTGCATTTGTGTACGGACAGAATGAACCCTTACGGTACTTTGAGTAATCAACATAGGACTTGGCCTATTCTTTTAATGATATATAATCTTCCTCAGTGGTTGTGCATCAAGCGAATGTATATTATATTGTCTTTCTTAATTTCTGGGCCTAAGCAGTTGGGAAATGCTATAGACATATATCTTGCGCCTCTCATCGAAGATCTAAAAAGATGTGGGACGATAGGGTTATGGTATTTGATGCATGTTCTAATGAAAATTTCAGGTTTCGTGCTATGCTATTCTGTACTATAAATGATTATCCTGCTTTGGCAATTTGTCGGGGTATAAGGTCAAAGGAAAAAAAAGCACGTCCTATTTGTGATAATGGTATGGAGGCTACACATTTTCCACATTGTGGGAAATATGTCTATATCATTAATAGGCAATTCCTGCATACTTCTCATCCATATCGAAAGAAAAAAAGCTCCATTTAACGGGTTAGTTGAAAATGCTGCATCTCCTAGACCGTTGACCGGAAAAGAAGTTTATAATCGTGTAAGGAAATGGACATAATATTTGGTAAGGGGGTTAAACCTTTGAAAGACGATGGTGTCATTTGGAGAAAAGAGTCTATATTCTGGAGACTTCCTTATTGGAAACACTTACCAGTTAGACATTGTCTCGACGTAATGCATATTGAAAAAATGTTTGTAATGCAGTTATAAGTTCTCTGTTGAATATACCGGGAAAGACTAAGGAAGGTCTAAAGGTTCGTAGAGATATGGAGAAATTGAAGATTCGGCCTAATTTATGGCCAAAGGTTTAGAAAAAAGCTAAGAAAGGAAAGGGAACAAAAACGCATTTGTCACGAACTTGTTTACATTGTCTAGGCAAGAGAAACGACTGTTCTGTGAGTGTTTATACGATATTAAGGTTCGCACTAGATACTCATCTAACATGAGAAGACTTCTTTCTATGACTGATCTGAAATCAATTGGGTTGAAGTCCCATGACTGTCATATGATGATCCAAGTGTATGTTTTTGCCGATTGCAATATGCGGCATTCTTCTGAAACATGCCAGGCTTGCCATCACGAGGTTGTGTTTATTTTTCAATACCATATGCAAAAAGGTACTTGACACTGATAAGTTGGATAGTTTTGCAAAATGAGGCGGTGATCACAATTTGTCAATTTGAGATGTATTTTCCACCTTCTTTTTTGACATTATGGTTCACTTAGTCCTTCATTTGGTAAGGGAGATCAAATTGTCTGGCCTTGTGTTTTTAGGATGGTCATACCCTTTTGAGAGACATATGGGTTCTTGAAAAAGAATGTGAGGACTCCAACAAGACCGAAGGCGAGTATTATTCAAGGAACAATTATCGAAGAGGTTGGACGATATTGTGCTTCTCATTTTGGTAAGGCTATGACGATAGGTCTTCCGAATTCCAAACACGAGGGTAGGTTGGAAGGCAAGGGTGGGGTTGTAGAACAAAATATTTCGCCTTCATTGAGTGAGTTAAATAAAGATCATCTTTTCGTGTTGCGGTTCTCGAGCAATCTATTGACTAAAATTAAAGGTCAAAAAGGCTCCATATGTAATATGAATTTTAAATTGATGAGTTTTTAATAGATTTCGTTACAATAATATATTGAGACATATATATGTGTGTGTGTGTGTGTGTGTGTGTGTGTGTGTGTGTGTGTGTATACATATATGTATATATGTATACATATATGTATATATGTATAAATATATGTATATATGTATACATATATGTATATATGTATACATATATGTATATATGTATACATATATGTATATATGTATACATATATGTATATATATATACATATATATACATATATACATATATATATATACATATATACATATATATATATACATATATACATATATATATATATACATATATATATATATATATATACATATAATACTATATATACATACATATATATATTATATATATATATATATACATATATACATGTATACATATATACATATATATAATATACATATATATATATATAGGAATTGGATCTTGTGAAAACCACTAGTTAATCTGAAAACTGAAAACAAGCAATCTCAACCGTTATATTATCCATAATATAATCTGACGGACGAAGTTCACGGATGAGTTTTGAGCCAAAAAATCAAGCGTGCTTTCTCTCTCTTCCTCTTTCTTCTCCTCTCTCTCTCTCCTTCGTTTATTCTGAAACAGTGAAACTCAAACTCTCTCTCCTCTTCTGCTCTCTCTCCTTCGTTTGCTTTCTCTCTCTTCCTCTCCTCACCGACAATTTTCTCTAACCTCATCTCAACTTCCATAGCAGACCTCTCTCTCTTACTCTCGAATCCATAACCAATTTCTGAAATCCATCAATCATATCAGCCCAATCAGACGAAAGCGCCTTATCGAAAGGAGCACTTCCTCCCGCACTCAGTATACTACCTGTAAAATTCATAAAAACAGTGAAAAACAAAAACTCTAGGAGAGAGAAAACTCAAAAAAAAAGATAATACAATTGAGGAGTAACCAATGCCAAGGTCTTTAATGGCAGAAGATGATGCAACGCGTCGTTCGATTTGAGTCACATGATCGAGTTTCTCTTGCATAGTCATTCGAGAAAGGAGATCTTTAATTCGTTCTTCAATTGGTGCGTTAGGGTTTTTGTAAATGCAGTTTACTTCCATGGCTACGAATTCAATTCAACAATTAGGAGAGAGAAAGTTTCCAAAGTATTGTTATTAGTTGCTGTTTTAAAGCTATTTGTTACCCCCTCTCACTAACATATATTTGGCGAAATTCATACAAAGTATTGTTATTAGTTGCCAAAGTATTGTGATTAGTTGCTGTTTTAAAGTTATTTGTTACCCCCCTCTCATTAACATATATTTCAAGGTAAAAAGTTACCTTAAAAGTGGTAATAGTTACTCTTATAATAAATAAAGTTACCGTTGAAATATATAGAACTATCCTTAATATAATAAAGTTACCCCAAAACTGACAAAAGTTACCCTAAAAGTGTTAAAAGTTACCCTAAAGGGGTTAAAAGTTACTTTGTTTTCAGTTTTCAACCTAGGAGTGGTTTTCAGCGGATCCTTCCCCTATAAACATATATATACATACATAAACATATACATATATATATATAAACATATACAGATATATAGATATATATATATATATATATATATATATATATATATATATATATATATATGTTTATATATATTATATCTGTATA